>NC_069510.1:7641744-7644244 GCF_027579735.1 Bombina bombina | reverse complement strand
AAAGTTGTTTACAATTAGGGTTTAAGATTTTGGGTTTTATGTCCCTTCAATTACTGGGTATAGAAAAGCTTTGTAAACAGGGAGGTTTAGAAGTAATCATGCTTCGTGTGTGGGGGTGGAACAGAGAGGTACTAAAATGTTTGTTTTCTTGTGTTATTACATACAGAGATAAGCTAGATGAGGGAGCATTTGTGTTTAAACAGAAATCTGTTTTCCTGAAAGCTCAGCCCTTAAATGAGAAAAAATGGCTATTTCATATGGCACTGGTTAAACAAAAAATTATTTTAAAGCACATTTAAAGGGATAATAAAGTTAAAATTAAACATGCATGATTCAGATAGAGCATGTTATCAAATTGACTTTGTTATTTTGGTATCCTTGGTTGAAAAGAATATGTACATATCCTACACTATTGCCAGCTATCAGCTGATTGGTGGCAACACACATTTCTCTCTTGTCATTGGCTCACCAGATGTGCTCAGCTAGCTCCCAGTAGTAAATTGCTTCTCTGGAACTGACTTTACCTATGGGCACAGTTATATACAAGCAATAATGTACAGCACTGTACTTACATGACTTGTTTCTCGATAAGCATGTTGTGAATGTGAGACATACAGCTGGTGAGATAAATCCAGGAGACCCACAAAAATACAATATTAAGGGGACGCTCCTGACCAGCCTACTCTCCGAGATACAGTTTGTCATCCCTACTGCTATACAAAATACACATTTAATTAAACCGAAATCTCTATATTGCACTTCACATGCAGATATGAAGGAACTGCTCATTAACAAGATACTGCAAGTGTGACCACTATGTACAACTTAACGTTGTTGTCTTTTCTCTCTTACAGAACATAGTGTAAGAGGCATTTTCCCTCAGAGAGGAGGATATATAATCTACACTAGATACCATATAATGATCCTCATAAACACCAAAATCTGTTCTTGTATTGATTCTTAAAGCATATTCATAACCTACCCCTTATATACCTGTAGGTCCCCCCACTTGTAGTGAGATTGTAAATGATTTGGAGCACAGTTTCTATATACACGGTGTCTGTCTGATAATATATACATGTACCTGTGTATGTGCATAGTTCCATGTAACTAGACAATGCTACTATAGAAGGCAGATAAATACATAAAACTGCAGGGGAGCACTATAATATTGTACCACACTTGGGTATAGAGGTCTTGTATACACAGTGTCTGTCTGATATATATACATGTACCTGTGTATATGCACAGTGCCAAGTAACTAGACAATGCTACTATACAAGGCAGATAAATACATAAAACTGCAGGGGAGCACCATATAATATTGTACCACACTTGGGTATAGAGGTCTTGTATACACGGTGTCTGTCTGATAATATATACATGTACCTGTGTATATGCACAGTGCCAAGTAACTAGACAATGCTACTATACAAGGCAGATAAATACATAAAACTGCAGGGGAGCACTATATAATATTGTACCACATTTGGGTATAGAGGTCTTGTATACACAGTGTCTGTCTGATAATATATACATGTACCTGTGTATATGCACAGTGCCATGTAACTAGACAATGCTACTATACAAGGCAGATAAATACATAAAACTGCAGGGGAGCACTATATAATATTGTACCACACTTGGGTATAGAGGTCTTGTATACACAGTGTCTGTCTGATAATATATACGTGTACCTGTGTATATGCACAGTGCCATGTAACTAGACAATGCTACTATACAAGGCAGATAAATACATAAAACTGCAGGGGAGCACTATATAATATTGTACCACACTTGGGTATAGAGGTCTTGTATACACAGTGTCTGTCTGATAATATATACGTGTACCTGTGTATATGCACAGTGGCAAGTAACTAGACAATGCTACTATACAAGGCAGATAAATACATATAAACTGCAGGGGAGCACCATATAATATTGTACCACACTTGGGTATAGAGGTCTTGTATACACAGTGTCTGTCTGATAATATATATATATGTACCTGTGTATATGCACAGTGCCAAGTAACTAGACAATGCTACTATACAAGGCAGATAAATACATAAAACTGCAGGGGAGCATCATACAATATTGTACCACACTTGGGTATAGAGGTCTTGTATACACAGTGTCTGTCTGATAATATATACGTGTACCTGTGTATATGCACAGTGCCAAGTAACTAGACAATGCTACTATACAAGGCAGATAAATACATAAAACTGCAGGGGAGCACTATAATATTGTACCACACTTGGGTATAGAGGTCTTGTATACACAGTGTCTGTCTGATAATATATACATGTACCTGTGTATATGCACAGTGCCAAGTAACTAGACAATGCTACTATACAAGGTAGGTAAATACATAAAACTGCAGGGGAGCACTATATAATATTGTATCATGCTTGGGTATAGAGGTCTTGTATACACAGTGTCTGTCTGATATATATATACATGTACCTGTGTATATGCACAGTGCCAAGTAACTAGA
>NC_069510.1:7571744-7636744 GCF_027579735.1 Bombina bombina | reverse complement strand
AAAAATTTGTTGACCTTCCCTTTTTTCCATTGACTTAGTATAATGCGCACACCCCATTTTTCTCAAATGAGATTACTGGGATACTCCTTCCCACAATATTTTTTTTTCAGAATTAGATTATATTAGTTTGTATTAAAAAAATGCATGATTGTTATTGTATAGGTACCCTACAACCCAAATGCATCTATTAATTACCCCTTTAATAAATATACACACACACACTACTGTGTAAAAGTTTTATTTCATATATCTTGAAAGGTAAACTCTATGCTCCGCCAACATTATTCTGCATGTAAACACTGCTAGAAAGCTAAAGCTGATAAGGATAACAATATTAATAATAATAATAATAATAATACAGTATATCCCTTTCATTTTTGGATACTTATATATTTTTTTGCAGTTTACCATTTTATAATGACAGCACAAGGTGAAGCAGACTCGTATGCATGCAGGTTATATACGTAAACAAAACAAGTTCTGTAGACAAAGAAAGAGAGAGATTTGCTTGTTCCTAAGCTTTGTATAGAATTCTCAAACTTCCATATTACCTATTTGAATTAGATTTTTTATAAGCCTCATATTAGTGTCATAGAAGCTCTCAATTGGGAAATCCTGTTTCCTGAACCTTACAGTATGTAGGAACAGTCTCTCTTTAAGACTAGATATGAGTGGGGTAATGTATGCAAAGAGACATGTTTGTATGGGAACAAGTCATATTTCCTATACTACTAAATCATAATACTCCCAGGAGGCATCAAAGTGACATCAGGGGCCCGATCCGATATAAATCGTCGCCCGCAAAAGCAGGCGACGCCAATATTTGCGCGGGTTTGGTATCCTATATACGGCGTAACTTAGAAGTTACGCGCGTATATTTCTGCCTTCGCCCGTCGTTTTTTGGCCCATAGACTGACATACAAAACACGCACAGTTTGGTATCCAATATACGGCGTAAGGACTTACGCGCGCAGATTTCAGAAAATCTACTCCATTCTCATCTCGCCACAAATTGAAGGTGCTGCAACCCTTGCACTGACTTAGAAACCAACGTAACTCTCTGAAGGCCTAACAAGTGCATGCTTAACAACATACATATCAGCAGCTTGATCACAAATAGTTAACCTCTTCAAAGCATTTATTATTCCTGCCCCTGCAAGTTTGTCAAACCAATCACAAAGGGGCCAATCATGGGGCACAAGGGGTCATCATGGGGCACAAGGGGTCATCATGGGGCACAAGGGGTGCTGGAAGCCCTACAATCCCCTGTTGTTCTGTCTACACATGCTGATTCTATAGTTGCTGCTGAGGTCCATGGTGATGGTGCTGCCCTTGCTGCAGCTGGTCATCGAATTACATACTGCGGAGTTCCACTGCATGTAAGTGAAACTACTACATCCCACCCCCATTCCCTTAACCACCCTAATTACTGAAAATATATCATTAGTTCAATTCATGTTTTGGTCACTATGATTCATTGACTATCATTTCAAGGAATGAAAATGGATGTTTAGACCTTATGTTCACACGTTCTGTAAAAACATTATTATTTAGATATATATACCCATGTGCAGGGATAGGCAAGGTCCTTCACTAAAAGTCTTTACCTTAGAAAATGTCCGCCACAGCCTTGGCTCGTGCCTATCCCTGCACATGGGTCAATTTCTATTGGATGTGAGAAAACTTGATTTACATCTTAAAAGTGAATATCACTATTTGTACCCTTCATACACAACTATGTGATGTGGTTTAGAGAACATGAATATGTCATAAACATGATGATATTACCTTTTCTGGGCCTTTTCCACACAGGCCTTATTATATTTTTCAAAAATATTAGTGTACTAAAACACCCCTCACATGGATG
Source organism: Bombina bombina (assembly GCF_027579735.1). Classification (NCBI taxonomy): domain Eukaryota; kingdom Metazoa; phylum Chordata; class Amphibia; order Anura; family Bombinatoridae; genus Bombina; species Bombina bombina. Next base: position 7,634,877 of record NC_069510.1, on the reverse strand, counting down.
TGGATGACAATTATATGGTAAATAACAGAGGACAAGATTTAGGATGAAATATAACAATATTTTTTTTTTTTTTTAAGGCTTCTTAGATGAGGGGGCTGAAGGGCCTGGAGTGGGTCTCCTGCCTCTCCTGGGTTGTGTGGATTCAGAGGATTCTGTAGGAATCCTCTGAATCCGCTTGGCTCCCCCTCCAAGCCAAAAGAATAGTCCTCCGGCCAGGGATCCTGCCAGGTATCGTCTTGCAATGCTGGTGGCATGAGATCTGGATCGTCAACAGAGGCAGTCCAACGCAGCTCATGCCTGGGAGCATACTCTTGCTGGACTCTCTGGACCGGTGGTTGAGGTGGAGGCATTCTGTGTGGTGGTGGTAGAGGTGGATGCATGGGCGTTTGATGAGAGGGATTAGTACAGTCAGATATATATCCATGTGGGCATACAATGTACATGCTAGGGCCTATACACATTCTCATGTCAAACTCTATAACATGCATGTGCACATTGAGATTTGTGATATGAGGGTTTTTAATATGCAAAGTATACATGTATGTGCTTCATACAATAGTTCTGTGTACATGTCAGTGATGGAGAAAATGTGTTCTTTAAGTGACACTATGGTTGTGATGACTATAGTGTCCATTTACTGAAAACTCTACATGTGGCTTGTGGCCTGTGTTACTCTGAGACATGTTAGTATTTCACTATTCCACCTCATATCATGAATTTCAATGTGTTAAGTAGCATTAAATGGACATTAAACCCATTTTTATTCTTTCATGATTCAGCTAGAGCATGCAATTTTAAACAACTTTGTAATTTACTTCCATTACCTAATTTGCTTTATTCTCTTGATATTCTTAGCTGAAAGGCATATCTAGATAGGCTCAGAAGCTGCTGATTGGTGGCTGTACATCAATGCCTCGTGTGATTGCCTCACCCATGTGCATTGATATTTAATAAACAAAGAATAACAAAATAATGAAGCAAATTAGATAATAGAAGTAAATTGGGATGTTGTTTAAAACTGTATTCTCTATCTGAATAATGACATAAAAAGAATTGGTTTAATGTTCCTTTAATGTGAAATCTAAATGTAGATGTTTTAGTTAGTAGGCCAAATACCATGCTCCTCATTGTGTACATGAATGTGTGACATTATAGGATGTTATATCTCAAATACATATAATACTGGTGTGTGGGATGTTACTCACCAGCATGCTGTGCTGATGTTGCAGTCCCTGAGTCACGAGCCCCTGGAAGTCCACGGACTGCTGTGACGCTCAGGGACCTGCGAATGAGCTCCTGCCACTCATTATATTCCGCCTCCTGGTGAGGACCACCGCCTGTTCCCCTCTGCTGCATGGCTTCTTGGCCCATCTTCTCCTTGACTCTCCTCTTACAATCATTCCACCTTTTCTTTAGGCCATCCACAGTCCTCCTCTGCTGGGACACACTATTAACTGCCTCCTCCACCTTCAGCCAGGCATCTTTACGCCTACAGGCAACTCCTTTGCCCTTCTCTTGGCCAAAGAGGGCGGTATGGTTCTCCAGGACGGCCTGGACTAGAGCGAGGTTTTCAGCAAAGGAGAAGTTGGGGCACCTCATACGCTCCTCGTCCTGGGCCGCCTGGCTCCCTCCCTGGGATGTCCCTGGTGTGGGTTCCTCCCTATCCTCTCCCTCCTCCCCCTTCAATTATGATATACAAACATTGAGAACTCTACTTCAGCTCACCGATACGGAGCGTTGAGGCCTAAGGCAAATTCTTCAGTGAGAGGTGCTTAACACCACCCCCACCCCCCCCGGTATTTTGTACGTCGGGTATACAGTGCTTTGACACTGCTAATCAGTTATGGCAACTATGGAGAAGCAAATACTTCAAGAACTGGAGAACCTGCTCAACATTTTGCCCAATTTGAGGAGGACCTATCTAAATCTATACAATCAATCACCCATGAGGTCTCATACACCCTACCTACCGGAGCAGCTCAGATAAGTGACATGGAGAAAGTTACAGATAACCCACATTCTGACCCCCTAAGTGAGTCTCTACTAGGGACAGACTCTGAATGATTCACTGCAGTCCGGCAGATGGGAAACAACAAAAGGTAACTGCCCACCGCATGTCAAGACCGGAACAATATCTACAGTCTACTACCGGACCTCCACACAGCCTGCTACAGTTGTGAAAGATATGCAGACCGGGGACCAATATGATACAAGGGTGTGTAACACTGGCCCATTGTGTATGCCCCCTACCAGCTTACCCTTGTGCATTCAGCCTGAACCCCCACTGGACATTGCGAGATTGGCACTAGCGGCTCCCAGGAGACTTCCTGCAGGCATGTTGGATATAAGTGAGAAACACTCTGTTTATTCCTTGCCCGCCCTCTATATATGTGAGGGAGTCACTACCCCACTTTTGCCCTTACTTAAGGACGAAGCAACCAGCTCCCGAGAACAGGATATGTTGTACCTGCGGCACGGAACCATCTCACAGTACATAGAGTCAGTCCAGCTCGGCATGGGAAATCATGTCTTTACCTTGTTAATTGATGACCTCTTGACTGAAGGTAAAGCACAAGATGGACATGATCCGGTTTGGCGGTATGTGTTTCAACTCCCAAAACTTTGATCGCTATCGTACCTTTATACTTGCGCTATGGACACTGGTTTGGGATACACCAGATCAGAATAGTCGGTGTAACGGTACCAACCGGATACCAAGGGTTAACACCAGGGAACAATGTCCTGCATAGGGAATCAGCAGTTCACAACCCAGCCAGTTTTCAGGTTTTAAACAGAATAACACTTTATTTGAAGGCAGCATACAGATTTATACAGGTTTTTGACCCCCCCCCAGATGGGGGTGGAAAGAATGTTGTACATTAGATAAAAGGGAGAAGCGCCCTTGACATGATACAATAGGATTATATTACTTAAACACTTCAACCACAGGACACTCTTGACTCTCCTTATCACTTAGGCGTTTCTCTCTGGGGGTGATCAAACAATAGAATGCTAAGCATTAATTAGATTGTAGCTGGAGCCAGCCACTTGTGGTTAGAAAATAAAGTTAACACTTTCAGTCCTGACTGAAGGGTCTGTCACAGACAACCTTTCTTACGTTATAGTCCAGAAGTGGCTAGGTTTGCCACAATGCTCCCCCAGAACCAAGCCGGCATACACAGTCTGATCCCAACGGATCGGCTTGGGGATGTCCGGGGCAACAACTTTCGGCTCAAGTAAGCTACGGGGTGTTCTCCGCCATCTGCTCCAACTTGGCTCAGTACTGCCCCCACCCCAAACATGGAAGCGTCTCTTCCCGGAGGGACTGGGCTTGGGTAGTCACAGGGTTAACATTAGCGGGATCCATGGGAGCATAGGCAGAAACAAGGGGGGCCAAGTCATTTCCAAGGAGAACATCAGCAGGTAAGTCCTTCTTGACCCCCACATTCACAAGTCTAGCGCCCACTCCCCAATCCAAATGTACCCTGGCAACAGGTAGGCGGAACACAGTGCCCCCTGCTACCCTCACAGCCACAGTGTCTCCAGTGTGCTGTTTCTCAGGCACCAAGTTCTCTTGAAGCAAGGTCATGGTAGCACCAGTATCCCGTAGACAACTGACCTCCTTCCCATTCACTTTAACCCGTTGCCGGTTATTCCGGTGGGCAGCTTGCACGGGGTCTGCTTCATGTAGGCTGCCCCAGCATTCTGGCGCCTCTACGTAGCGGGCCACAGGCTGAGGATTATGTGGGATTCCGCCAGCGGGTCTTCTCCAGGACTGTGCTTGATTCGCTGCATTTAGGGGACACTCTGGTCTTTTGTGCCCTAGTTGCTTACATCCAAAGCACCGAATAGGTTGTGAGTAGCCCCGCGAATTGAACCGGGCTCTCTGAGGGTAGTTCGTGGCCGGAGGCCGTGTGGTATAGCGGTGCGCCGGGGGTTGGTAACTGGCAGCTGCTGGGGTGACTGGGGGTCTGTACTCCACTCTAGCAGTGGGCAATCGGTATACTGCTCCCCCTGCCCCTCGTACTGCCACGGATCCGCCAGTGGGTGCTGTATCCGGCACCAAATGGGGAGCTATCAGGGTTAAAGTAGCTCCCGAATCCCGAAGTCCCTGGACCGACATCACCTCATGCAGAATTCCCAGGGGTTCCTCGGCTTGGGTGCTCAACACCTCATGAGCGGCTGGCTCCGTTTGGTAATGGTGAGCAGCCGCCCTTGGGGCCAGGTTCTGTCTGACCTGGTTCCAAGCTTGTCTGCTCCGATTTTGGGTGCACTCACGTGCCATATGTCCCCACTGCTTGCAGGTGTGGCATTGTATATTAGCCCGTCCGTTGTTAGGCTGTAGTCCATGGTGCCTCCTGGCATCAAAATGCTGGTCTGCTAATCTGGCTGCTTCGGTTAAGGTGAGGGGTTTTCGATCTCTCACCCATTCTTGGGCTTCTGGGGACAAGCCGTTAAAGAATTGCTCCAACAGCATCAGTTGTCGCAATTCTTCCATGGTGGTAGCTTGGCTGGCCTGTATCCACCCCTGAGATGCTTGATCCAGCTTGTGGGCCCACTCTGCATGGGAATCTCTTTCTGGCTTGCGCAGGCCTCTAAACTTGCGCCGGTATGCCTCTGAGGTAATGGCATATCTTTCCAAGATCGCTCTCTTCACTTTAGCGTAATCCTTGCTGTCCTCCCTGGGTACAGCGCGATACGCTTCCGCTGCCCTACCGGCTAGCTTGCCTGCTAGCACCGGCACCCATACGGACTGCTCCAAATCATGTAACTCGCACAGTCTCTTAAAATCCTGTAAATACCCATCAATCTCATCCTTCTCCTCACAAAACATTTTAAATGCATGGTATGGGATTTTGGGTCTTACTGGGTTGCTGAGTGCGTCCAAAATGGATTCTGCTCGGGAGGATGCATTCCGCGGACTGTGTGCCATCACGTACTCCTGCACATCTGCCATTACCACGGATAGCATATCCCGTGGTACAGGTTGGGGTAAAAATTCCAGCCTGGTCCTCATTTCCCTCTGGTATAGGGTCTCCTCCATGGCTGCTGGAGGCGTAGCGCTGCGAGCTCTGTCTCCCTCCATCAGCTCAGCAATTAATATAGCCTTGGGTTTGCTGCTGCCTATCTTTCCCCTGGCTTCTAGCAGTTCCTTTTACGTTTGTCTCTTTAGCTTAGAATAATCCATCTCCATTCACTTCGGTCCCTGGTACTCCTTCCATCTTAGTCAGTATTGTAGTAATCCCCCTCTTCCTGAGGTTACTGCTTGTGTAGTTGCTCTTCTGGGCGATAAGGTTCATTCCGTCGCTTGCCACCAATTGTAACGGTACCAACCGGATACCAAGGGTTAACACCAGGGAACAATGTCCTGCATAGGGAATCAGCAGTTCACAACCCAGCCAGTTTTCAGGTTTTAAACAGAATAACACTTTATTTGAAGGCAGCATACAGATTTATACAGGTTTTTGACCCCCCCCCCCCCCCAGATGGGGGTGGAAAGAATGTTGTACATTAGATAAAAGGGAGAAGCGCCCTTGACATGATACAATAGGATTATATTACTTAAACACTTCAACCACAGGACACTCTTGACTCTCCTTATCACTTAGGCGTTTCTCTCTGGGGGTGATCAAACAATAGAATGCTAAGCATTAATTAGATTGTAGCTGGAGCCAGCCACTTGTGGTTAGAAAATAAAGTTAACACTTTCAGTCCTGACCGAAGGGTCTGTCACAGACAACCTTTCTTACGTTATAGTCCAGAAGTGGCTAGGTTTGCCACAGTCGGGGTCGGCTAGCCGGCACTCCCACTGTCTGGTCGTGATGGACTGAGGAGAACAGTGCTTAATAACAAGGTCTCTCACTTTTTACTTTCAGTCCGGACTCGTAATACTTACAATTCCATAAGAAAAATGTGTATAAAATATTGTAAATAATTTATTTTCCTGACAGAATTTGACTCTTGCTAATACATAGGGGGCTATATTTTCTAATACCATATAATGCTATACAGATAATCCATATGCTGTACTAACATATCCTGGACTATGAGGCCAATTTATCATAGGTCTTGCGGACCTGATCCGACAGCGCGGATCAGGTCCGCAAGACCTTGCTGAATGCGGAGAGCAATACGCTCTCCATATTCAGCATTGCACCAGCAGCTCACAAGAGCTGATGGTGCAACGCCGCCCCCTGCAGACTCGCAGCCAATCGGGGGTGTCAATCAACCCGATCGTACTCAATTGGGTTGAATTCCGGTGATTCCTGGCCGCCTTATCAGAGCAGGCGGACAGGTTATGGAGCAGCGGTCTTTGTGACTGCTGCTTCATAACTGCTGTCTCTGGCGAGTCTGAAGACTCGCCAGAAACACGGCCCTTCAAGCTCCATTCGGAGCTTGATAAATGGGGCTCTATATGATAGTCATGCACTTGGGATATAAGTCTAGCATTGTTATACATATGATGTTCTGCACATGAAGCTCTCCTCTATCGCACTTGCACTCAGCTCTTCGAGTTTAATATTTTGGACACCCCAATGAGAACTCATTAGTTCAAAGTCTGGGTCCCAGCTACTATACACATAGTGACATGTTTGTTTCTTTGTCAGCATATTCACACTTTAGCTCATATAACAATGTTTACTGCTCATACTTTACTAGTGGTGTGTATATCTGTACATATGGATTGGCATGGCCTTAATTATATACACAGCTTTACCCTTAATTACAAGGCGTCTTATAATTAAGACCTCCAGCATACTTCAATTCATTAGTAAGAGGTATTCTAGTCTTGCTGCTTTTGTACTATTTAAAGGCAATGCCTCTGCAATTTAAAGACTATGGTCCATTCTCATCCTTTTTAACATTAGGCAGCTATAATAATATCTCCCAGATTGAGATCACCCATATCTTTTATTTTCATGAATTGGAATGTAGGGTTTTTGTAAATGCAAAATACTGCCCTAATTATTCAGGAAACCTTTATAAACTGACCCTAATAGATGCCAGAGTAATACTTCACCAAGTATTCTCCCTTATACTACACAGTTCTACTCTCCCATTTTAGGTCCTTCAAAAAATATTCTTGGCTATCATCGTTCTGCTATTACAGTGTATACCCACTTATAACAGTTCTTAGTTGTTAGTATGTTTTATATCTAAGATCCAAAAGCGACCATTTCATTGTTAAATCTATACATAACACTATCATACAATCTGGTCCAAAAGCGACCATTTCATTGTTAGATCTATACATGACACTATCATACAATCTGGTCCAAAAGCGACCATTTCATTGTTAGATCTATACATAACACTATCATACAATCTGGTCCAAAAGCGACCATTTCATTGTTAGATCTATACATAACACTATCATACAATCTGGTCCAAAAGCGACCATTTCATTGTTAGATCTATACATGACACTATCATACAATCTGGTCCAAAAGCGACAATTTCATTGTTAGATCTATACATAACACTATCATACAATCTGGTCCAAAAGCGACCATTTCATTGTTAGATCTATACATGACACTATCATACAATCTGGTCCAAAAGCGACCATTTCATTGTTAGATCTATACATAACACTATCATACAATCTGGTCCAAAAGCGACCATTTCATTGTTAGATCTATACATAACACTATCATACAATCTGGTCCAAAAGCGACCATTTCATTGTTAGATCTATACATAACACTATCATACAATCTGGTCCAAAAGTGACAATTTCATTGTTAGATCTATACATAACACTATCATACAATCTGGTCCAAAAGCGACCATTTCATTGTTAGATCTATACATAACACTATCATACAATCTGGTCCAAAAGCGACCATTTCATTGTTAGATCTATACATAACACTATCATACAATCTGGTCCAAAAGCGACCATTTCATTGTTAGATCTATACATAACACTATCATACAATCTGGTCCAAAAGCGACCTAAATATGATCCTTCTGTTGTATTCTCTGTTAGCTAGGTTTGAGGTCCACAAGTGGCCTAATTTGTTTTGAGAAGGCTAAAAGATGAGGGTTCAAGGTTGAGATTTTATGATTTATACTTAAGGTACTATTTAGATAATCATCTGTATCACTATATTTCATATTCTCATGTATTAGCTGAGATTATTGGCTTGTATCTTATTTTACTGTCATTGAGAATAATATATATATATATATATATATAATTTTTCTGTTTTGTTCCAATATGTATTCAATGTGCCTATTTCTGTACATATCTTAAACCCTCAATTAAAATTATTTTAAATTTTTTTTATAGAGGCAAGCTCAGATTGGATGTCCCTAGCCTGCCACTATGATGAGGTAGGCTAGGGACACCCCCAGAAGCCCCACGATGCACTGGACATTGCCATATTTAAAGCCACATGGGGAGGGGGGCTATATTGGGCTATTTTATAAAAATGACGTATATTATTTTTATTTTTTATATTATGTTATTTTACTAAGTGCCTCGACCCACCAAGGCCCTTAGCACACTTACGGAGCATTAGAAGCCTGCCAGATGGCTTCTGATGCTCTGCCTGAACGCTGGGCTCCACGTGGAGTGAAACCGGAAGTGATCGCTCCGTGGGATTAATAAAAACGGAGCACGGCAGTAAAGAACAGTATTGCAGGATGCCTCAACATCAAGGCATGGCTGCAATACTGTTTGAGCGGCTGGAAGTGATCTTGATCGCTTCCAGCACTCAGATTACCCGAGGACGTGTCAGGCACGTCCTTGGTCCTTAACTGACACCCTCTGTAGGATGTGCCTGACACGTCCTTGGTCGCAAAAGAGTTAACCGGACAGGAAACCCCAAATAATTTTTTCATGATTTGGGTAGAACATACAATTTTAAACAACTTTCCAATTAACTAATATTATCAAATTTGTTTCATTCTCTTGTTATCCTTTGCTGAAGGAACAGTATTGCACTCCTGGCAGCTAACTGAACACAACTATTAAGCCAATCACAAGAGACAAATGTGTGCAGGCACCAATCAGCAGCTAGCGCCCACTAAAGTAGGATATCTGCATATTATTTTTCAACAAGGGATACCAAGAGAACGAAGCACATTGGACAATAGAAGTGAATTCAAAGTGTCTTAAAATGACGTGCTCTATCTGATTCACGCAAGATTAATTTTGACTTTTCTATCCCTTTAATTACTGGACTAATATGGCTACTACAATCTACTAGCACATATATATATATAAAATATCTATGTATATATATTTCTGAAGTTTGGATAAGGAAGAAGAACAAGCAAATATATCTGTCTATGGAAGTAATAAATATTTAAAACCGTGAATAACAAGCAGGGCATTTTCTTCACTTGAACAGAAATTGACCGTACAGGTTTTGGCTTGGCCCACAAATAAGGTTAGCCTTACAAAAAAGGATAAAGAATGGGATAATTACAAGGCCCTTTCATAATCAGCTGTGAAACTTTAAACACACAAACAGCTTCAGAGCTGGAGAGAGTAAGACAATGTATTCTATTAGCAAATGAGAAGAAGATCATTAGTCACACACATCAAGATGCCAATCTGAAATAGGCCCTAGTGCACTTTACAAATATCCATTAATACAAATAGCACACTTGTAAGCAGCCCGGCTCACTTATCTCTTAATAACCTATAAGGATCCCTCTTTTTGTGCTTACTGGGAACACACAAACAGCTTCAGAGCTGGAGAGAGTAAGACAATGTATTCTATTAGCAAATGAGAAGAAGATCATTAGTCACACACATCAAGATGCCAATCTGAAATAGGCCCTAGTGCACTTTACAAATATCCATTAATACAAATAGCACACTTGTAAGCAGCCCGGCTCACTTATCTCTTAATAACCTATAAGGATCCCTCTTTTTGTGCTTACTGGGAACACACAAACAGCTTCAGAGCTGGAGAGAGTAAGACAATGTATTCTATTAGCAAATGAGAAGAAGATCATTAGTCACACACATCAAGATGCCAATCTGAAATAGGCCCTAGTGCACTTTACAAATATCCATTAATACAAATAGCACACTTGTAAGCAGCCCGGCTCGCTTATCTCTTAATAACCTATAAGGATCCCTCTTTTTGTGCTTACTGGGATTCTGCTTAAAAAAAAGTTTTAAGTTAAGAAAAATACAGATTTGTGGCTAATTTTATTTTAAGTACAAGTGAGCTTGCAGTAAAAATATCATGAAGCAGACTCTAAAGATGTACGTTAGGTTGGTTGATATAAAAATATTCTATAAACTCTGGAAACAACTTCATTTCTAAGCAAAAGGTTTTTGAAGAAATCCCTCTCAAGGATGCGTCCAATTCAGCCAATCACAGACTACTGCAGTCAAGTTATTGAATTGTATTCAGAAATGGTTTATTGCCCTGCAGTCCTGGAATAAATAATGACTTCCATACGGTTCTACACAGCTGGCTCTGCCGACTACTGATCACAAAGTGGAACCATATTCCAACCTGTCAGCACTGGTCTAACCGGAAAACAGCTACGGTTAATCTCAATAGGGGGAGAGGGTCAGTTTCATTATAAGACATTGTTGTTGATAATCTGACGTCCAGCAGCGCCATCACAGCTTTTAAAAGACCTTTATTCCATCATAACTGGTGTGAAATAAAGCTACAACATTTTGGGTAAAAACCCTTACTCTTGTATGTTTGTCTAGATCTAATCACAGGTTAAAGGGACATTAAACCCCAACATTTTCTTTCATGATTCAGATAGAAAATACAATTTTAAACAACATCCCTATTTACTTCTATTATCTAATTTGCTTCATTCTTTAGATATCTTTTGTTAAAGAAATAGCAATTCACATGGGTGAGCCAATCACATGAGGCATCTATGTGCAGCCACCAATCAGCAGCTACTGAGCCTATCTAGATATGCTTTTCAAGAAAGAATATCAAGAGAATGAAGCAAATTATATAATAGAAGTAAATTAGAAAGTTGTTTAAAATGGTATTCTCTATCTAAATCATGAAAGAAAATTTTTGGGTTTAATGTCCCTTTAAATAACCCTTATAGCCCCTCCTCTTACCAGGGATCCCGCCCACATGGTCACTTTATCAGATATCCAGTGTATGTAGTATTATATGGGAAATAATCTCAGATTTGATTCTTCCCTGTGTGTGCACGTGCGATCAGGGAACTCTTTACCATGGAATTACAGTCTCCATAGTTCAGGCAGGGAAACAACCACACGGTTTTTCTGAAATATAGCTTTGTTGCAGATTTGTGCTACTCCCAATGTAAGTATGCACTAATTCATCTTTAAAGGGATATACAACCCAACCTTTTTCTTTCATGATTCAGATAGAGCTTGTGATTTTAAACAACTTTCTATTATCAGTTTTCCTTCGACCTCTTGGTACCTTTTGTATAAAAAGCAGGGCTGTAAGCTTAGGAGCTGACCCATTTCTAGAGCACTATACGGCAGCAGTTTTGCTAGAATGTTATCCATTTACAAAAGCACTAGAGGGCAGCACTATTTCCTGTCATGTAGTGCTACAGGTGCTACCTAGGTATCTCTTTAACACAGAATATCATGGGAACGAAGAAAATTTGATAATAAAAGTAAATTGGAAACTTTTTTAAAATGATTTGTTCTGTCTGAATCACAAAAGAATATAGCTGTGTTTTATCTTCTAGATGTTAAACATTGGGGGTATAGCAAACTCTGTAACATTGGGGTTACATATATGCATTATGGACCAATGTTTCTTAAAGGGATAGTAAACCCCAAAATTGTATTTCATGATTCAGATAGAACATACAATTTTAAACAACTTTCCAATTTAATTCTATTATCAAATTTGCTTCATTCTCTTGTTATCCATTGCTGAAGGGAAAGCATTGCACTACTGCAAGGAAGCTGAATACATCTAGTTAGCCAATCACAAGAGACAAATGTGTGCAGGCACCAATCAGCAGCTAGCTCCAACTAGTGTAGGATACGTGTGTATTCATTTTCAACAAGGGATACTAAGAGAATGATGCACATTTGAAAAAAGAAGTGAATTTAAAAGTGTATTAAAATGACAAGCTCTATCTGAATCATGCAAGTTTAATTTTGACTATCCTATCCCTTTAAGTATGCTCATAATACAGTGGTTATGGTCTGTATGATCTGTGACAAATACTAAACACCTTGTCTTTTAATTACTGCTCAATTCTTTATTACAATCATTTCCAAAATGATTAAGCTCATGCTGTAATAAGCTGCGAGTATACCCCCTTTGTTTAAATTCTTTTGCCATGTCACTGAGTCTATTCTGTAATTTATCTTGTTCAGAGACTATCCGGCTCACGCTAACAAACTGATTACGTGGAAGTGACCTAACTGTACTTTTTGGGTGAAAACTGTTAAAGTGCAGAATACTATTTCTATCTGTGGGTTTGGTAAACAAATACGTTTTCATATACCCCCTTCGGCAAATACAGAAGTTTTCAAAAAGTTCACACACTGCACACTATAAGTCATTGTAAACTTTATAAAGTTAGTGCTGCAGTTTAGGTCCTGAACAAAAGTCTCCAGGGATCAAATGTCGCCATACTATATGCCAAAGACATCATCTATATAGCGCCACCATGTGGCTGCATCCTGTAGGAAGTGTTCCATACCTTCCTAACAGCACTGGGCTTTAACAATGTTAGGACGGCATGGAACACCATATCATGTTGAGATCTGTGCATATCCTAAAAGGGCTAATTAAGTAAAAAATTGTTTGCATTAAAAATTTTGTAAAGATTGATGGAGAATATTTTAAAATAATTTTCAAAAATAAGCAAAATTACTAAGATAGCCATGCTGTCTGTAGTAGTCTGACGCAGCCCCCTTACCGTGTTAGGCATCAGAAACACAGGCATTGTATTTCAACTGAGTTCACAGCAGATTATTTGCTTCTAGGCATGCTCCAGCAGATAATGGGGCCTATCTATCAAGCTCTGAAGGCTCGCCAGAAACACCAGTTATGAAGCAGAGGTCTAAAGACCGCTGCTCCATAACCCTGTCCGCCTACTCTGATGAGGTGGACAGGAATCGCTGGAATTCAACCCAATCGAATACGATCGGGTTGATTGACACCCCCTGCTGGCGGCCGCTAGTCTGCAGGGGTCGGCGTTGCACCAGCAGCTCTTGTGAGCTGTTGGTGCAATGCTGAATATGAAGAGAGCGTATTGCTCTCTGCATTCAGCGAGGTCTTGCGGACCTGATCCGCACTGTCGGATCAGGTCCGCAAGACCTTTAATACATTGGCCTCCATGAGTGTTCACTTCTGCATTCTACCAAATCAAAGGTAGATGCAGCCATAGAAGGAAATGTGTGGGGGGAGTTAGTGCTGTACAATTCGGAAACTTAAAAGAAAGGGTTAATGGCGAGGCACTGCAGTATAAATTTGCAGGTACAGTAATTAAAGTACATATTATTATATTTTGTCTCTATCCCAACTTGTTTTATGTCCCTTTAATGAGAAATCAGACTGAGGAGCATGACTAGCAATGTATGCAGTCCCCTATGATCTGATCTCGGCCTTGAAATCAAATGATTGCATCAATGATCACATGATTTAAATTTTTCAGCAAATGTTTACTTTGGAACTTCATTAAAATGTAAGCACTTGCCCCCAGGCATGGAGGGGTTAAACAGACCACACTAAGATATGCAGAAAAGAAAAGGACAGTTAATGAGGTAATAAAATAGTGCCACATGACAGTGAGATGAGATATACAAGGTGGGCAATAGAGTCTTTCACCGTATGCTTGGTGTAAGTGTAGGAGTATAATCCTGACTGTGCCTCTAGATCACATTGCAACACTCACAGATGCCCTTGGAGATGCCTTCTGTTTTATCCAGTGAGAAGACTTTACTGTAACAAAACAGATGTGACTATTTTACACTTACAATGTGAAAAAAGAAAATATAAAATTGGCACTGTGACTGTAATAATAGGGAAAAAAGGGAATGTAATAATCCCTGGTGCTAACCCTTAAATAGTAACATGAAAATTATGGGAGGGGAATTTGGGACAAGAAGGGGTTAAGTAGCACTCATTCCCTATATATATAGTAATAGTATTGAAATCATTCAACTACTGTAAGTATCAATCAGTTAAAAAACTTTACTTTATTAATCACTATTTAAGACCTAAATAATTATTACACAAAAAGCCCCTAGAAAAATAGCTTTTACAAAATAGGCTGCAACATCCAGAGATAAGATACAGCTCAAACCACCCCCCTGTATTCCTGGCCGGTAACAGGATACGCCGGCTTCAGGTGCCAGGGATGGCTGAGTGTTCCTGTGAAATCTCGTGCAGTCTATATCAAAGCGTGGGAGCGATATGATAATTATTGTTAAAAACAAAAAAGCCAAACTTATAGCAGTTTCAGCTAAAAGTAGTACACAAACGCGTTTCGGCCGAGTAGCGGCCTTTCTCAATGTGTTTTCTTGAAAATGACAAGCCGAGTGTGAAGCTGTACACGCTTTAAATAATCCAGTTCTGTTTCTCTGTGGCCAATGGGAGCGCGGTTATTGCACACGCCCATCTTATGGCCAATCACCAGTGCTGTATTGCTCAGGCACATTTCGATAATAGGTTATTCCGGAATGGCTGTGGATACAATGTCGGTGCCCAATCAGGATTCACCTATATTATATATGTTGTTCTGCGTTGCACTGTCCTACAGAATAAACTGGTAATGTAGCGATTTGCTCACATCACTCATCTATATCTACTATATTAGCGTGCACCATTTAAAGAAATATTCTTTTTGTACCGATATCGAGTACAGAGTGACAGTGATTATGAGAGATGGATTGTGTTACCCCGTTTTACTCTCTATTACTTCTGCTCAATATCATATTATTATCCCTGTTAGTAAAAAGCATTATGGCGATATTATATCAAAAAATCATTATTGTGAGTAAAACATGATATTATGAACTGTTATTCAGAGCGATATTAACTTGGACTCTATATATGCTGTGACTTTCACATATAAAGCCAAGTCACAAGGTTTGTAATATACTGCTCATGTGGGACATAATTATAATTATGGATTTCCATCGTTCAAATTATGTCCCACATGAGCAGTATATTACAAACATTGTTACCGGCCAGGAATACAGGGGGGTGGTTTGAGCTGTATCTTATCTCTGGGTGTTGCAGCCTATTTTGTAAAAGCTATTTTTCTAGGGGCTTTATGTGTAATAATTATTTAGGTCTTAAATAGTGATTAATAAAGTAAAGTTTTTTAACTGATTGATACTTACAGTAGTTGAATGATTTCAATACTATTACTATATATATAGGGAATGAGTGCTACTTAACCCCTTCTTGTCCCAAATTCCCCTCCCATAATTTTCATATTTTACACTTACAAACACTTATATAAAACATTTCTCTTAACTGTCTGTAATTATTGTTTTACGTGATATCATGTACTGGTCTAACTCACACAACTAGATGTCAATGACAGTAACTGACACATTGGCAAAGTACTATACAAGATAACAGAAGTTATACATAATTCATTCCCAATAATCCCATTACAATTATAGGTTTTAATATATTTTACTTGTTACACAAAACATGTTTCATTTAAATGAATTATAAAAATGCAGCTATGATATTGGTTATGGTGCAGTTGCTTAAAAGTGTTTTTTTGGTAAATGTTTGGTGTAATTGACATTACAAATAAAATCTTGCATGCAAGCAGCAGTACAACCATATAAATACAAAGATACGTAAGTTAGCATAATGCTAAATGATTAAAGGCATCATAAGTACTTGTAAGACTGAATGCTGCTTAATAAATGTAAATCTTTCAGATTTTAGAGGGAAGGAAGAATTGTGAATGCTGCTGGTGTTTAATAGGTAACAAATTGGTTCTGAAATTGTCATGATAAAGACAAACTTGAAAAAGATGTATTTACAATAGCAATTGACGCACTGATGTGAACAAATACAAGCATTTATTTTGCACTTACAATATATGACTGCCAGAGGTATTACTCACAATGCCAGCGAACCAACAACATATCTATAGTCCAGAACGTTACAATTCATCTGTTAAGTATCACAATAAAGTATACTGTCTATGTAATATTATACCGCTGACAAGGAGAGATGGCATAAAGATAAAGACAATATTTATTTACAGGTAAAGCCAATGCTGTAAATGCGAAAGAGACCAGCAGCTGACTACATATATAAAGAAAAATACATGTAAACAATTAACAAAACCAGAGAATTATTATTATTGATTTCTTTGTTATATTTATATATCGAGAAGCGATTGCAGAAATATTTAATAGTCAAGATGGCTTAGTAAAAACTAAGTGCTTTTCATAAAAGAGTGTTCTTAACAAGTTAAATACAGTTCGCAACTCAAACATACAGAAGAAACGTTTTTTAAAACCTCCATTAAAAAAAATCAGACAGGATAAAAAATAAAGAAAAAATCTTCCTAAAAGTATTGTGTTTTTTGTTATTGGATATTGAGCTCACATAACAGTACTTCCAAGGTATTTGTCGAGGGCTGCTTTAAAGGCATTCTTACATATATAGTATAGTATGAATAGATTTAGGTAGTAATATAAACTTCCAGGTATAGGTAGAAATATGAACTTCCATATGTAGGTAGTAATTAGTGATGTTGCGAACCTAAAAAATAGGGTTCGCGAACGGCGAACGCGAACTTCCACAAAAGTTTGCGAACGGGCGAACCACCATAGACTTCAATAGGCAGGTGAATTTTAAAACCCACAGGGACTCTTTCTGGCCACAATAGTGATGGAAAAGTTGTTTCAAGGGGACTAACACCTGGACTGTGGCATGCCGGAGGGGGATCCATGGCAAAACTCCCATGGAAAATTACATAGTTGATGCAGAGTCTGCTTTTAACCCATAAAGGGCATAAATCACCTAACATTCCAAAATTGTTTGGAATAACGTGCTTTTTTTTTATTATTTTGGGTGGGCTTTTTTTATTTTGATAGGGCTATTAGATTAGGTGTAATTAGTTTAAAGATCTTGTAATTTGTTTTTTATTTTCTGTAATTTAGTGTTTTATTTTTTTTGGTACTTTAGCTAATTTTATTTAATTTATTTAATTGTATTTAATGTAGGGAATTTATTTAATTGTAGTGTACTGCTAGGTGTTATTGTAACTTAGGTTAGGTTATATTTTACAGGTCAATTTGTATTTATTTTAGCTAGGTAGTTATTAAATAGTTAATAACTATTTAGTAACTATTCTACCTAGTTAAAATAAATACAAACTTGCCTGTAAAATAAAAATAAACCCTAAGCTAGCTACAATGTAATTATTAGTTATATTGTAGCTAGCTTAGGGTTTATTTTAGAGGTAAATATTTAGTTTTAAATAGGAATAATTTAGGTAATGATAGGAATTTTTCTTTAGATTTATTTAAATTATATTTAAGTTAGGGGGTGTTAGGGTTACACTTAGATTTAGGGGTTAATAAATATATGATGTTAGGGGCGGCAGATTAGGGGTTAATAATATTTAAATAGTGTTTGCGATCTGGGAGTACGGCGGTTTAGGGGTTAATATGTTTATTATAGTGGTTGTGATGTTGGGGGACAGCAGATTAGGGGTTAATCAGTATAATGTAGATGTCGGGGCGGCAGATTAGTGGTCAATAAGTCTAAGATTAGGGGTGTTTAGACTCGGGGTTCATGTTAGGGTGTTAGGTGTAAACATAAATGTAGTTTCCCCATAGGAATCAATTGGGCTGCGTTACAGAGCTTTACGCTGCTTTTTGGCAGGTGTTAGACTTTTTCTCAGCCGGCTCTCCCCATTGATGTCTATGGGGAAATCGTGCACAAGCACGTTTAACCAGCTCACCGCTCACTTAAGCAGCGCTAGTATTGGAGTGCAATGTGGAGCACAGTTTTGCTCTACGTTCACTTCTTGCCTGTTAACGCTGGGTTGATAAAAACCCGTAATACCAGCGCTGCAGGAAAGTGAGCCGTGAGAATAAACTGCAAGTTGATAAAAAATTGTGGTTGTATAAAGCACCTAAAGGCTGGGTTATAAGCGAGCCACTAATCCAAGCTGAATATAGAATTGGTCCTTAAAGGGACAGTTCACCCAAAAACTTTCTCCCCTTTAAATTATTCCCAATGATCCTTTTTTCCTGCTAGAGTGTATTAAATTGGTTGCAAGTAGCTCCTTTACTCATATTTTAGCATTTGAAATAGCTGATTTAGCTTGTGGTTTCCCAACCTATACTGAAAGTTTTGATACTGGCGTATACGCTATTGACAAGCCTAAGTAAACACAGCCAGCAGAAGAGATTACACTGTCAGTGGGGGGCATGATAGTTAAGTAATAAAATGATAATTTTCCATTGTTCTCTCTATGTATTGAGCTTTGGTGTTCCAGACAAATATAAGATAAGGAAGCAAGTGTGTGTACACCAAGTGATAACATAATGAGATCTGATATTACCTGAAGCTCAACCCATTGTAATAGGCTGTGGTTTAAAAGCACAAAACCAGCTACTTCAGATACACAAATAAACCCAAAAATGCAATTTCTCAAATATTTTATACTCTGCAGTTGGTATAACAAGTCATTTAAAATACATGTATGGAAAAACAATTTTACAGTGTACTGTCCCTTTAAGACACTCAAATGTGTAAGTAAGAGGTATGTTAAATGTTTGCAATATGGAATAAAATATTGAATAAAATATTAGTTTAATACAACAAGTTAAAACATAGTATACAATAATCTAAAAAACAATCAATAAAACAATGATAATAACGACAGTAGTATATGGGAATTCCCAGGTCAATTTGCTTGATAAAGTTATTAGATTCAAAGATCCAATAGATGCAAAAAGAAATCCAATAAATATCCAAATAATAACCAACAGATTAGGAGTGTCTAGAAGTCAGGTGTCCAAATTATGTCGAAAAAGTCACTAATAACAATTCATAAATCCAAAAATCGTGATGATGCAGCTGATGTGATAAAATTAAGAAAAAGGGGATGGTGGAAAAATGTGAAGAGGTGTAATAAAATTCAAAACAAATGCAAAAAATGCAAAATATAATGCAATATATATATGTAAAAATGAAAAATGAAAAAATGAAAAAAATGAAAAAATGGTGAAGTGAAAAATCGAGTGCTGGATGATATCAGTGGTGAAAAAACAACAGCACAGATTATGGAAACAAAGTGTCATTCAGTGAAATCCTAATATTGTTCCATGTCTTGTTGAATTTTGGTGTTGAAATGTCCTATAAAAAATTAAAACAACATAGTGTAGATCGTACAGATTCAAATAAAATTATTGAAAACAAGCTTACCCACTGTCAATAAACTGCAAGTTAGCAACGCACCCCTGTTAATGCACAACTCGTAATCTAGGCGTATTTCTTCCATTTCCCTCCAACTTTTCTTCTCACATATTGTTGACAATTGGACCCAAACATTTCAAACTTGGATTTGTCACTTCATAATACCCTTTTCCACTGATCTTCATTCCAATCTTTGTGAGCTTTAGCATATCTTAGCATTTCACACTGTTCCCCTTCTGAAAAAGTGGTTTCTTGGTTGCTACCCTTCCACAAAGGCCATTCCTGATCAAGCTTCTTCGAACTGTAGAAGGGTTGACTTGGCAGATGCTGAGCCAGGTCCTTGCTGGACTTCTTCCCCCCTCTCAAAGAAGAAACTCTGAGAAACTTCTTATCCGATTTTGAAAGTTTTCTTCCAGTCCTGTTTTTTGTCTTTAACCTTTCCTGGTTTTTCAAATTTCTTTATAACAGCTTGAATACCACATTTTGAGTATCCAGTTTGCTTGATGATTTCCCTTTGAGAGTGGCCTTGCTGATGCAAACTTATTTTTTTTTATGTCTTTTAAATTCTTTGATCTTTGGCATTCTGAATTAAATTATGTTATTGAAAGTTGGTCTTATTAGCAAGCTTTCAATGACTTAAACTCATACCACATGTGTTTGTAATGCTCAAGCATGTCTTGCACAAACCTGGTGTAATAGACCTTTTTCACAGCAGTCATTTTGACATGAAAAAGTAGGACAAATACAAGTGTTAGCAATGACATTAATTAGGGTTCTATTCCATTTAGATTTACGAGAGCCAGGTTCCTGCTATTGTTCAAGTGTAAGGGGAGATTGCATTAAATACTTGCCACTTTAACTTATAGAAGCATTTTTTTCATACTGCATACAAATATCCTGTATTTTCTGGTTGTATTCCAATAAAGTGAAATAATTATATATGGTCATTATTTCATTGCTAAAACAACAAATCTAATGGAGACCTAAGACTTTTGCACAGTACTGTAGATGTATAGATGAAAATATATTTAGATGTGTATATATATATATATATATATATATATATATATATATATATAGATGTATAGGTATAGAAATATAGATATAGATGTATAGGCATAGATACATAGATGTATAGTTATATATATTTAGATATAGTTGTATAGGTATATATATATAGATGTTAAGATATTGATGTATATAGACATATATAGATGTACAGATATAGTTGTATAGGTATAGATATAGATGTTAAGATATTGATGTATATAGATATATATAGATGTACAGATATCGATGTATATAGATATATATAGATGTACAGATATCGATGTATATAGATATATATAGATGTACAGATATCAATGTATATAGATATATATAGATGTACAGATATCGATGTATATAGATATATATAGATGTACAGATATTGATGTATATAGATATATATATATAGATGTACAGATATCGATGTATATAGATATATATAGATGTACAGATATCGATGTATATAGATATATATAGATGTACAGATATTGATGTATATATATATATATATATATATATATATATATATATGTACAGATATAGATGTATGTATATAAATATATATATATATATATATATATATATATATATATATATATATATATATATATATATATATATGTAAGCAAAATACAGACCACACTCCAGTCTCCACAGCTCTGACCCCGGGTGCATCAAACAGGCATACACAATAAGGAAATAAAGAGCATTCCATGGGACTTGTACCTAAATACACTTTACTAATGTAACCATTTTCAGACACACTGTCTGTCCTCAGACAAATACATGTATTTGTCTGAGGACGGACAGTGTGTCCGAAAACGTTTACAATAGTAAAGTGTATTTAGGTACAAGTCCTATGGAGTGCTCTTTATTTCCTTATATATATATGTATAGGATACAAAGTCAAGTGCACTCTCACGAACAGTATCACAGATGCCAGGGTGCTAGAATGTGGTTAGGTAATATCTTGAATAGAAGACAGCACTCTCTGGACTTAAATACAGATGTAGATTTATGAGGAAGGGGAGTATTCCCCGAAACGTCACCGCAATAAATCTACATTTGCATTTAAGTCCAGAGAGTGCTGTCTTGTATATGTATATATATATATATATATATATATATATATATATATATATATATATATATATATGTAAATATATAGATGTATATAGATGTATATAGATGTACAGATATAGATGTAAAGATATAGATGTATATAGATGTAAAGTTATACAGTGGATATAAAAAGTCTACACACCCCTGTTAAAATGTCAGGTTTCTGACAAAGATAAATCATTTCAAAA
Organism: Bombina bombina; assembly: GCF_027579735.1. Taxonomy (NCBI): domain Eukaryota; kingdom Metazoa; phylum Chordata; class Amphibia; order Anura; family Bombinatoridae; genus Bombina; species Bombina bombina. The sequence goes on along the minus strand of NC_069510.1, from coordinate 7,613,156 downwards.
CCTTTTCCACCTTTAATGTGACCTATAAACTGTACAACTCAATTACAAAACAAGGGAAGTAAAAATAAAAAGCTAAAATAATATGGTTGCATAAGTGTGAACACCCTTAAACTAATACTTTGTTAAAGCACCCTTTGATTTTATTACAGCACTCAGTCTTTTTGGTTATGAGTCTATCAGCATGGCACATCTTGACTTGACAAGATTTGCCCACTCTTCTTTGCAAAAACACTTTAAATCTGTCAGATTGTGAGGACATCTCCTGTGCACAGCCCTCTTCAGATCACCCCACAGATTTTCGATCTGAATTCTGGTCAGGGCTCTTGCTGTGCCATTTAAAAACTTTAATCTTCTTCTGGTGAAGCCATTCATTTGTTGATTTGGATGTATGCTTTGGGGCGTTGTCATGCTGAAAGATGAAGTTCCTCTTCATGTTCAGCTTTCTAGCAGAAGAATGAAGGTTTTGTGCCAATATTGTCTGCTATTTGGAACTGTTCATTATTCCCTCTACATTGACTAAGGCGCCAGTTCCAGCTGAAGAAAAACAGCCCCAAAGCATGATGCTGACACCACCATGCTTCACTGTGGGTATGGTGTGCTTTTGGTGAGGTGCAGTGTTGTTTGTGCGCCAAACATATCTTTTGGAATTTTGGCCAAAAAGTTAAACCTTATTTTCATCAGACCAGAACACCTTATCTCACATGCTTTTGGGAGACTTCAGATGTGCTTTTGCAAATTTTAGCCGGGCTTATATGTTTTTCTTCGTAAGAAAAGGCTTCTGTCTTGCCACTCTACCCCATAGCCCAGACATATGAAGAATACGGGTGATTGTTGTCACATGTACCACACAGCCAGTACTTGCCAGATATTCCTGCAGCTCCTTTAATGTTGCTGTAGGCCTCTTGGCAGCCTCCCAGACCAGTTTTCTTCTCGTCTTTTCATCAATTTTGGAGGGACGTCCAGTTCTTGGTAATGTCACTGTTGCACCATATTTTCTTCACTTGATGATGACTGACTTCACTGTGTTCCATGGTATATCTAATGCCTTGGAAATTCTTTTGTACCCTTCTCCTGACTGATACCTTTTAACAATGAGGTTCCTCTGATGCTTTAGAAGCTCTCTGCGGACCATGGCTTTTGCTGTAGGATGCGACTAACAAAATGTCAGGAAAGACCTACTAGAGCAGCTGAACTTTATTTGGGGTTAATCAGAGGCACTTTAAATGATGACAGGTGTGTACTGACTCCTATTTAACATGATTTTGGATATGATTGCTTAATTCTGAACACAGCTACATTCCCAGTTATAAGAGGGTGTGCACACTTATGCAACCACATTGGTTTAGTTTTTTGTTTACTTACCTCCTCTATAAAGATAGAGATATAGATCTATATAGATATAGATGTATATAGCAGTAAAGATATAGATGTTTAGATATAGATGTATATAGATGTACAGAAATACATATAGAGATGTATATAGGTGAAAATATATAGATGTAGATGTACTGATACACAGATATAGTTGTATATTGATGTAAAGATATAGATGTATATAGATGTACAGATATACAGATATAGATGTAAAGATATAGATATTTAGATATAGATGTATATATATGTTTAGCTATAGATGTATATAGATGTAAATATATAGATGTATATAGATGTACAGAAATACATATAGAGATGTATATAGGTGAAAATATATAGATGTAGATGTACTGATACACAGATATAGTTGTATATTGATGTAAAAGATATAGATGTATATAGATGTACAGATATACAGATATAGATGTATATACATGTAAATATATAGATGTATATAGATATAGATGTATATAGCAGTAAAGATATATATGTATATAGATGTTTAGATATAGATGTATATATATATGTATATATATAGATGTAAAGATATAGATGTATATAGATGTACAGATATACATATAGAGATGTATATAGGTGTAAATATATAGATGTACAGATATACATATAGAGAGATGTATATAGGTGTAAATATATAAATGTATATAGATGTACAGATATACATATAGAGAGATGTATATAGGTGTAAATATATAGATGTATATAGATGTACAGATATACATATAGAGATGTATATAGATGTAAATATATAAATGTATATAGATGTACAGATATACATAGAGAGATGTATATAGGTGTAAATATATAGATGTACAGATATACATATAGAGAGATGTATATAGGTGTAAATATATAAATGTATATAGATGTACAGATATACATATAGAGAGATGTATATAGGTGTAAATATATAGATGTATATAGATGTACAGATATACATATAGAGATGTATATAGATGTAAATATATAAATGTATATAGATGTACAGATATACATATAGAGAGATGTATATAGGTGTAAATATATAGATGTAGATGTAGTGATACACAGATATAGTTGTATATTGATGTAAAGATATAGATGTATATAGATGTACAGATATACAGATATAGATGTAAAGATATAGATATTTAGATATAGATGTATATATATGTTTAGCTATAGATGTATATAGATGTAAATATATAGATGTATATAGATGTACAGATATACATATAGAGATGTATATAGATGTAAATATATAAATGTATATAGATGTACAGATATACATATAGAGATGTATATAGGTGTAAATATATAGATGTAGATGTACTGATACACAGATATAGTTGTATATTGATGTAAAAGATATAGATGTATATAGATGTAAATATATAGATGTATATAGATGTACAGATATACATATAGAGAGATGTATATAGGTGTAAATATATAGATGTATATAGATGTACAGATATACATATAGAGAGATGTATATAGGTGTAAATATATAAATGTATATAGATGTACAGATATACATATAGAGAGATGTATATAGGTGTAAATATATAGATGTATATAGATGTACAGATATACATATAGAGAGATGTATATAGGTGTAAATATATAGATGTAGATGTACTGATACACAGATATAGTTGTATATTGATGTAAAAGATATAGATGTATATAGATGTAAATATATAGATGTATATAGATGTACAGATATACATATAGAGAGATGTATATAGGTGTAAATATATAGATGTATATAGATGTACAGATATACATATAGAGAGATGTATATAGGTGTAAATATATAAATGTATATAGATGTACAGATATACATATAGAGAGATGTATATAGGTGTAAATATATAGATGTACAGATATACATATAGAGAGATGTATATAGGTGTAAATATATAAATGTATATAGATGTACAGATATACATATAGAGAGATGTATATAGGTGTAAATATATAGATGTATATAGATGTACAGATATACATATAGAGATGTATATAGATGTAAATATATAAATGTATATAGATGTACAGATATACATAGAGAGATGTATATAGGTGTAAATATATAGATGTACAGATATACATATAGAGAGATGTATATAGGTGTAAATATATAAATGTATATAGATGTACAGATATACATATAGAGAGATGTATATAGGTGTAAATATATAGATGTATATAGATGTACAGATATACATATAGAGATGTATATAGATGTAAATATATAAATGTATATAGATGTACAGATATACATATAGAGAGATGTATATAGGTGTAAATATATAGATGTAGATGTAGTGATACACAGATATAGTTGTATATTGATGTAAAGATATAGATGTATATAGATGTACAGATATACAGATATAGATGTAAAGATATAGATATTTAGATATAGATGTATATATATGTTTAGCTATAGATGTATATAGATGTAAATATATAGATGTATATAGATGTACAGATATACATATAGAGATGTATATAGATGTAAATATATAAATGTATATAGATGTACAGATATACATATAGAGATGTATATAGGTGTAAATATATAGATGTAGATGTACTGATACACAGATATAGTTGTATATTGATGTAAAAGATATAGATGTATATAGATGTAAATATATAGATGTATATAGATGTACAGATATACATATAGAGAGATGTATATAGGTGTAAATATATAGATGTATATAGATGTACAGATATACATATAGAGAGATGTATATAGGTGTAAATATATAAATGTATATAGATGTACAGATATACATATAGAGAGATGTATATAGGTGTAAATATATAGATGTATATAGATGTACAGATATACATATAGAGAGATGTATATAGGTGTAAATATATAGATGTAGATGTACTGATACACAGATATAGTTGTATATTGATGTAAAAGATATAGATGTATATAGATGTAAATATATAGATGTATATAGATGTACAGATATACATATAGAGAGATGTATATAGGTGTAAATATATAGATGTATATAGATGTACAGATATACATATAGAGAGATGTATATAGGTGTAAATATATAAATGTATATAGATGTACAGATATACATATAGAGAGATGTATATAGGTGTAAATATATAGATGTATATAGATGTACAGATATACATATAGAGAGATGTATATAGATGTAAATATATAAATGTATATAGATGTACAGATATACATATAGAGATGTATATAGGTGTAAATATATAGATGTAGATGTACTGATACACAGATATAGTTGTATATTGATGTAAAAGATATAGATGTATATAGATTTACAGATATACAGATATACAGTATCTCACAAAAGTAAGTACACACCTCACATTTTTATAAATATTACATCTTTTCATGTGACAACACTGAAGAAATGACACTTTGCTACAATGTAAAGTAGTGAGTGTACAGCCTGTATAACAGTGTAAATATTTTATTATATCTTTTCATGTGACAACACTGAAGAAATTACACTTTGCTACAATGTAAAGTAGTGAGTGTACAGCCTGTATAACAGTGTAAATATTTATTATATCTTTTCATGTGACAACACTGAAGAAATGACACTTTGCTACAATGTAAAGTAGTGAGTGTACAGCCTGTATAACAGTGTAAATATTTTATTATATCTTTTCATGTGACAACACTGAAGAAATGACACTTTGCTACAATGTAAAGTAGTGAGTGTACAGCCTGTATAACAGTGTAAATATTTTATTATATCTTTTCATGTGACAACACTGAAGAAATGACACTTTGTTACAATGTAAAGTAGTGAGTGTACAGCCTGTATAACAGTATAAATTTGCTGTTCCCTCAAAATAACTCAACACACAGCCATTAATGTCTAAACCTTTGGCAACAAAAGTGAGTACAACCCTAAAGGGAAATGTCCAAATTAGGCCCAATTAGCCATTTTCCCTCCCCGGTGTCATGTGACTCGTTAGTGTTACAAGGTCTCAGGTGTGAATGGGGAGCAGGTGTGTTAAATTTGGTGTTAACGCTCTCACACTCTCTCATACTGGTCACTGGAAGTTCAACATGGCACCTCATTGCAAAGAACTCTCTGAGGATCTGAAAAAAGAATTGTTGTTCTATATAAAGATGGCCTAGGCTATAAGAAGATTGCCAAGACCCTGAAACTGAGCTGCATGATCCCCTCCCTTCAGAGACTGGGCCGCAGGGCAATATTCCAACATGATAATGACCCCAAACACACCTCCAAGATGACCACTGCCTTGGTGATGGACTGGCCAAGCATGTCTCCAGACCTAAACCCTATTTAGCATCTGTGGGGAATCCTCAAACGGAAGGTGGGGGAGCACAAGGTCTCTAACATCCACCAGCTCCGTGATGTTGTCAAGGAGGAGTGGAAGAGGACTCTAGTGGCAACCTGTGAAGCTCTGGTAAACTTCATGCCCAAGAGGATTAAGGCAGTACTGGAAAATAATGGTGGCCAAACTAAATATTGACATTTTGGGCCAAATTTGGACATTTCCACTTAGGGGTGTACTCACTTATTTTGCCAACGGTTTAGACATTAATGGCTGTGTGTTGAGTTATTTTGAGGGGACAGCAATATTACACAGTTATACAGGCTGTACACTCACTACTTTAAATTGTAGCAAAGCGTCATTTCTTCAGTACTGGAAAATAATGGTGGCCACACTAAATATTGACACTTTGGGCCCAATTTGGACATTTCCACTTAGGGGTGTTCTCACTTTTGTTGCCAACGGTTTAGACATTAATGGCTGTGTGTTGAGTTATTTTGAGGGGACAGCAAATTTACACAGTTATACAGGCTGTACACTCACTACTTTACATTGTAGCAAAGCGTCATTTCTTCAGTGTTGTCACATGAAAATATAATACAATATTTACACTGTTATACAGGCTGTACACTCACTACTTTACATTGTAACAAAGTGTCATTTCTTCAGTGTTGTCACATGAAAAGATATAATAAAATATTTACAAAAATTTGAGGGGTGTACTCACTTTTGTGAGATACTGTAGATGTACTGTATATAGATGTAAAGATATAGGAACCAAATTATCAAGCTCCGAATAGAGCTCGATGCCCCTGTTTACACGCGAGCCTTCAGGCTCGCAGGAAACAGCAGTTATAAAACAGTGCTTTAAAGACCGCTGCTCTATAACTGATCTGCTGCCTCTTCAATCCTCCTATACAATTGGGCTGATTGATCCCCCTGCTAGCGGCTGATTGGCCGTGAATCTGCAGGGGGCGGCATTGCACAGTTTTGGTGAACTGCTTGTGCAATGATAAATGCTACAGCGTATCATGTCGGACAGAGAGATGTATACAGATCTAGATGTATATTGATGTATAGATGATAGAATATCTCTATCTTCAGTGCAGACACATTTGTTGGTGAAGTCACATAGGAGCATCACTGTCTATTTTCTGGATTGTCACAATATCACCGGTTTAATTTCAAGCTACTTTTAGTACATTTCATCACTGCATGTATCAGATTTCTAATGTAATGGAAAATCAAACAATCTGCACTTGAGTCTGTTCGTTATGAATAATTGACAAGATACAGTCAGTAAATACAGATAGTTTTATATTTTTCAGCAAATTAGGTAAGGAAGCTATTTCAATCAAGTGTTTCCAGAAATGTGCACAGTACATTGCATTATTGCTGCATTATTTATATGCAATCAACTTCCTATCCCAGATTACAAGTGGATCGCTAATTATCGATCCTGCTTGAGCGTTAATTGAGTTAGAAGTAAGCTTTTTGTGATTGTCGGATTGCGCTCGTATTATGAGTTGAAAGTAAAATGTTATTATGTGTGCAACTGTACTGTGTAATGTATATTTATTAGATGGTGTTATTATTTGTGTAACTTTACTGTGTAATGTATTGTTATTAGATAGTGTTATTATCTGTGTAACTGTACTGTGTAATGTATATTTATTAGATGGTGTTATTATGTGTGTAACTGTACTGTGAAATGTATATTTATTAGATGGTGTTATTATGCGTGTAACTGTACTGTGTAATGTATATTTATTAGATAGTGTTATTATGAGTAACTGTATTGTTTAATGTATATTTATTAGACAGTGTTATTAGGAGTGTAACTGTACTGTGTATTGTATATTTATTAGATGGTGTTATTATAAGTGTAACTGTACTGTGTAATGTATATTAGATGGTGTTATCTTGTGTGTAACCTTATTGTGTAATGTATATTTATTAGATGGCGTTATTATGAGTGTAACTGTACTGTGTAATGTATATTTATTAACCAGTGTTATTATGTGTGTAACTGTACTGTGTAATGTATATTTATTAGATAATATTATTATGAGTGTAACTGTACTGTGTAATGTATATTTATTAGACAGTGTTATGTGTGTTACTGTACTGTGTAATGTTTATTTATTAGACAGTGTTATTATGTGTGTAACTGTACTGTGTAATGTATGTTTATTAGATGGTGTTATGAGTAACTGTCCTGTGTAATGTATATTTATTAGATAGTGTTATTATGTATGTAACTGTACTGTGTAATGTATATTTATTAGATAATGTTATGTGTGTAACTGTACTGTGTAATGTATATTTATTAGATAGTGTTATGTGTGTAACTGTACTGTGTAATGTATATTTATTAGATGGTGTTATTATGTGTGTAACTGTACTGTGTAATGTATATTTATTAGATGGTGTTATGTGTGTAACTGTATTGTGTAATGTATATTTATTAGATGGTGTTATTATGTGTGTAACTGTACTGTGTAATGTATATTTATAAGCTAGTGTTATTATGAGTGTAACTGTACTGTGTATTGTATATTTATTAGACAGGGTTATTATGAGTCCAACTGTACTGTGTAATGTATATTTATTAGATGGTGTTATGAGTGTAACTGTACTGTTTAATGTATATTTATTAGATGGTGTTATGAGTGTAACTGTACTGTTTAATGTATATTTATTAGATGGTGTTATTATAAGTGTAACTGTACTGTGTAATATATATTAGATGGTGTTATCTTGTGTGTAACCTTATTGTGTAATGTATATTTATTAGATGGTGTTATTATGAGTGTAACTGTACTGTGTAATGTATATTTATTAACCAGTGTTATTATGTGTGTAACTGTACTGTGTAATGTATATTTATTAGATAATATTATTATGAGTGTATCTGTACTATGTAATGTATATTTATTAGACAGTGTTATGTGTGTTACTGTACTGTGTAATGTTTATTTATTAGACAGTGTTATTATGTGTGTAACTGTACTGTGTAATGTATGTTTATTAGATGGTGTTATGAGTAACTGTCCTGTGTAATGTATATTTATTAGATAGTGTTATTATGTATGTAACTGTACTGTGTAATGTATATTTATTAGATAATGTTATTATGGGTGTAACTGTCCTGTGTAATGTATATTTATTAGATAGTGTTATGTGTGTAACTGTACTGTGTAATGTATATTTATTAGATGGTGTTATTATGTGTGTAACTGTATTGTGTAATGTATATTTATTAGATGGTGTTATTATGTGTGTAACTGTACTGTGCAATGTATATTTATTAGATAGTGTTATTATGAGTAACTGTATTGTTTAATGTATATTTATTAGACAGTGTTATTATAAGTGTAACTGTACTGTGTATTGTATATTTATTAGACAGGGTTATTATGAGTCCAACTGTACTGTGTAATGTATATTTATTAGATGGTGTTATGAGTGTAACTGTACTGTTCAATGTATATTTATTAGATGGTGTTATTATAAGTGTAACTGTACTGTGTAATGTATATTAGATGGTGTTATCTTGTGTGTAACCTTATTGTGTAATGTATATTTATTAGATGGTGTTATTATGAGTGTAACTGTACTGTGTAATGTATATTTATTAACCAGTGTTATTATGTGTGTAACTGTACTGTGTAATGTATATTTATTAGATAATATTATTATGAGTGTAACTGTACTGTGTAATGTATATTTATTAGACAGTGTTATGTGTGTTACTGTACTGTGTAATGTTTATTTATTAGACAGTGTTATTATGTGTGTAACTGTACTGTGTAATGTATATCTATTAGATAATGTTATTTTGAGTGTAACTGTACTGTGTAATGTATATTTATTAGATGGTGTTATCTTGTGTGTAACTGTACTGTGTAATGTATTTTTGATGTGTTTTGTGAAATGTTTGTGTTTCGCGAAACAGTTAACCAGAGCTCTGAGGACACGTAATCATTCTAGCGTGAATCGAGATTGTTTACTTTCAACCCGTAATACCAGTGGTAAAAATAACGAGCGCAAACCCTCGCAATAAACCCCTTATCGCTCCACTTGTAATCTAGCCCTATATGTTTTTTTTATTGTTGTTTTTAATTCTTTATTAAAAGGGAAAATTGTAAAGGAAAATAAAATGCATGCAGTGCCACCACTTGGTTTTCACTTTCTTTAATAAGCAAGTACATTATTTGTAATTACCAGATAACTTTTAATTACTAGTGGGAAAAACTACAAGTCTTACAGCATGTGCTTCATAGATTAAAATCTAACACAACCCACAGCCCCAGCACAAAAAAGAAAATTTATGCTTACCTGATAAATTTGTTTCTTTTTGGATACGATGAGTCCACTGATTTCATCCTTACTTGTGGGATTACGCCTCCTGGTCAGCAGGAGGAGGCAAAGAGCACCACAGCAGAGCTGTATATACAGCTCCTCCCTTCCCTTCCACTCCAGTCATTTGACAGAAGTTAGGAAGAGAAATAAAAAGCCTAGGTGCAGAGGTGTCTATAGTTTAACAAAAAATTAATAACCTGTCTCATTAGAACATCTTTGCCCCCTGTGATGTCCGAGATAAGTACATTCAAACCAGGTCCAAACAAAGACTTTCCCTTGTAAGGAATTGTCAGGAGAGTAGACTTTATATGATACATCTGCAGACCAAGGCTCCAACCAAAAAGGCTCTGGGCTAGAATAGAAAAACCTGAACTCTCTGCAGCCAATATAAGAATTTGCAGAGCAGCATCTTAATAAAAGAATTGGCTAACTTCAGAGCTTTAATCTGATCCTGGATCTTCTCAAAAGAAGTCTCAGTCCTAAGAGGTTTTACAAAAACATCAAACCAATATGCTGCCGCACAAGTGACCGTAACAATGCACGCAGCCAGTTGCAATAGCAAACCTTGGTGAACATAGATCTTTTAAAGTAGACCCTCCAACTGCTTGTCCATAGGGTCTTAGAAGGCACAACTATCCTCAATAGGAATAGTAGATTGCTTGGCCAGAATGGAAATAGCCCCCTCCACCTTAGGGACCGTCTGTCCAGATTCCCTGACAGCGTCAGCTATCGGGAACATCTTCCTGAAAATCAGAAAATCCAAAAGTATCTCCCTCCTTCAGAAATATGGAGGAATCATTGGAAATAGTAACTATTGAAAAGCTTCCTCTAGGAATGTTTCCTACCTCGTGGAAACAAAACATATAAGTCATCAACATTCCGAATGGAGCGTAAAAGGAAGCGCAGAGCACTGCATGTGGGCCATAAAGTTCCGTGGGACACTATAGGAGAAATGCGTGGCATAACTTGACCATTGCAACCGGCTCCTAAATAGCAATCACCTGAAAGAGTGAAGGTACATAAAAAAAATATTAATCTTAAAAAGAAACCTTATCTTTGTGCGCTTTTGTTCCATCCCAAATCACAAAGTATGAATGAACAAATAAACAACTGAAATTCTTTGATAAAATTTGCACCCAAAAAAACGTTACTGTCTCTTTAAATCTTGAAAGAAACTGTCCTTTTCTGTGTGCATTTGTACCATCCTAAGTCACAAAGGATGAATTAACAAATAAACAGTTGAATTCTTTTAATAAAAATAACAGATGAAAAAAATGTTAATGTCTCTTTAAATATTAAACGGTAACTTTTTTCTATACATTCAGGGTTGGAAAGATTAGAAAGGAAAATTGCAGCAGCTACTGCTGCTTACAAAATGTAAATATCATAAGGCTCATTAAGCACCTCATAGAGTGATGCCTATTAACCCTGATTTCTTTTTGTGAAATATACATTGAGAAAAAATGATGTACATAAAAACAGTCTAATTGCGCTCTCATAGCATGTTATACCCGCAATGACAAGCTAACAACACCAGGACTATGTGAGATGCTCTGCTCCCGATATCGTACATGAAGAAGAGCAAATCCCACACAGTCGCCACATAGCTCCGCCCCTCGGGGGCGTGAAGATGCTCCAACTCCAGGCACTTTTATGACTATGCCCTTGAGATAAAGAAAGCAGCCCAAAAATGGCGCAAACTAGTAACTCCGCCCATCGTGGGCATGTAACAAACAATCTCCCGGTCGCCATTAATCTTGTTTATAGATAGGCCACCGGGAGCTAGTTAAACTGTACCCCCAGAGACATATTGGGGACGATCAAGCTACTATGATGCTCAGCCCCCATGTAGCACTATAGACCAACAAAGAGTGACCCATACACCATTTTCCAACTGATAAATGTGTTAGTATTGCCACCTTAACGTTCTCAGTTTATAAACCCAAAACGGAACATCTCCGGGTCATTATAGTAACAAACTGACATGAACTCCTGTCAGTGTCTGTATAAAATTTGCTGCCAATAGACCTCTGTCAAGCTCGGCCACTGGGAAGCTCCGGCGGTCCTCTCTGTGTGCTTGATTGACAGGTAGTCTGAGCCGCTCCTTCCTGATGATGTCACTACCAGGCTTTTAATTCCGGGCTTCCTGATTCTTCAGTGCCCGTTTGTTTGTTTCTCTTTGTGGCTCCTGTGAGGACTTTGCTGTGTAAACTCTCTAACTGCTGATTTTCTGTTGCCAAACTCTGCAAAGACTGGCTATGCTGGGTTAACCCTCAAACTTCCTGATAACCTGTTGCCAAACACTGCAAGTACTGTTTATTCTGTGAAACTCTCAAACTGCATGTTAACCTGTTGCCAAACTCTGCAAGTACTGTTTATTTAGTGTAACCTTCAAACTGCTTGATATCCTGTTGCCAAACACTGCAAGTACTGTTTATTCTGTGAAACTCTCAAACTGCATGTTAACCTGTTGCCAAACTCTGCAAGTACTGTTTATTCAGTGTAAACCTTCAAACTGCTTGATATCCTGTTGCCAAACACTGCAAGTACTGTTTATTCTGTGAAACTCTCAAACTGCATGTTAACCTGTTGCCAAACTCTGCAAGTACTGTTTATTCAGTGTAAACCTTCAAACTGCTTGATATCCTGTTGCCAAACACTGCAAGTACTGTTTATTCTGTGAAACTCTCAAACTGCATGTTAACCTGTTGCCAAACTCTGCAAGTACTGTTTATTCAGTGTAAACCTTCAAACTGCTTGATATCCTGTTGCCAAACTCTGCAAGTATTGTTTATTCAGTGTAAACTCTCAAACTGCATGATAACCTGTTGCCAATCTATGCAAGTACTGATTAATCTGTGTTAACCTTCAAACTATCTGATATCCTGTTGCCAAACTCTGCAAGTATTGTTTATTCAGTGTAAACTCTCAAACTGCATGATAACCTGTTGCCAATCTATGCAAGTACTGATTAATCTGTGTTAACCTTCAAACTATCTGATATCCTGTTGTCTAACTCTGCAAGTACTGACTATTCAGTATTAACCCTCAAACTGCCTGATAACCTGTTGCCAAACTCTGCAAGGACTGACTACACAGTGTTAACCCTCAAATTACCTGATATCCTGTTGTCTAACTCTGCAAGTACTGACTATTCAGTATTAACCCTCACACTGCCTGATAACCTGTTGCCAAACTCTGCGCAAGGACTGACTAAACAGTGTTAACCCTCAAATTGCCTGATAACAAGTTACCAACTCCTGCATTATTAACTGTTTCTTGTTTTACCCTTCCTCTGTCTGAGTATAAGTGGACTATCCCTGCTCTCCTGATTCTGTGGAAGACATTTCCTGAAACCAGTTCCTTACTCAGAAGTCTATTTGGCTGATATCTTGAATTACTTTGGACTCAGGCTAACTCTGCTCCATATCGTGAGTACATTGTTTTTTAGAGGTTGTTGTGGGGTCACGTCCTGGATTAAACTCAGAGTGCAAGGGTGTTGTTTAAGTTCGCCCTAGCATTTGGGTCTTCTTCTGGACATTTCCTAACCTGACAGAGAGTTTACTTGTCCCATCACATTAAGAGCCCTATTTCTTAGCCCTTGCTTATGTGACTGTGCTAAGAATGTTCTGTCCGAATGTCCCTCCTTTTACATGTAGGAGTTCTGACCAAATAAAGTGCCTCACTTCTCTGAGATCCATTAAGTGACCCAGAATAAAAAAGTTAGCACTTACCTTGAAAGCTGTGCGACAGCATGGCAGTCCAGCAGGTTTGCAGAGGTCCTCTTCCTCCCATAGCCCTGTGGACTAAGATCAGCCTGAGTTAAAAGTGCTTAGGCTGTCTGTATTAGGGCAGCAATATGTAAAGGAGGTGCAGTGAGAATTATGTCTCACCAGTTCCTATTGCTTTAAAGCGACCAAATGCTCTACTGTAGATACTGATCAGGTCTAGGCTACACCCTAGAACAAAGCAGCACTCACTGGCACTACTTTAAAAAGAATAAACTCTTGATTGAGGAATCTTTACTAACACCTCACTTTGCCATCTCCTATCTTACTAACACAGGCAAAGAGAATGACTGGAGTGGGAGGGAAGAGAGGAGCTATATATACAGCTCTGCTGTGGTGCTCTTTGCCTCCTCCTGCTAACCAGGAAGCGATATCCCACAAGTAAGGATTAAATCCATGGACTCATCGTATCTTAAAAAAGAAAGATAGCTCTCCTAACATAAACCTCGTGGGGCAGATAGCATCACTATTCTTATGTTTGTTAGTACCTAATGAAAATAAAAAAGTTATTAGTATTTAGTATGGCCGCCATTTTAATACCGCTCTAGCGAATCATCCACTGGGAGAGTGACTTTTCGCTTAACTTTCTTGTTTGCATATCTCTTCCATAATCAATATAGGTGGGGATGCAACAGGTAAAAACAGCTATTTCCAATGATAAAAACATATTCTTCTTCATATTATTCTTACCTGATAAATGCATTTCTTTCTTGGTAGTGAGAGTCCACTATCCTTACAGTTGGGATTACATCACCTGGCCACCAGGAGGAGGCAAAGACACCCCACAACAGAGTTTAAGTATCCCTCCTACGTCCTCTCCCCTCTAAGTATTGCTTATAGCCGAGGATAGAAAGAAGTAAGAAAGAAAATAGGGTACAGAAATGTAAACTTAACATGTTTGTTACTACACATCTGCTATATGATTTGTACTGTATGTGTCTGTGCTGGTTTGTACTTGCTGGTCTGTATTGTATGTGTCTGTGCTGGTCTGTACTGTATGTGTCTGTGCTGGTCTGTACTGTACGTGTCTGTGCTGGTCTGTACTGTATGTGTCTGTGCTGGTCTGTACTGTACGTGTCTGTTCTGGTCTGTACTGTATGTGTCTGTGCTGGTCTGTACTGTATGTGTCTGTGCTGGTCTGTACTGTATGTGTCTGTGCTGGTCTGTACTGTATGTGTCTGTACTGGTCTGTATTGTATGTGTCTGTGCTGGTCTGTACTGTATGTATCTGTGCTGGTCTGTATTGTATGTGTCTGTGCTGGTCTGTACTGTATGTGTCTGTGCTGGTCTGTACTGTACGTGTCTGTGCTGGTCTGTACTGTATGTGTCTGTGCTGGTCTGTACTGTATGTGTCTGTGCTGGTCTGTACTGTATGTGTGCTGGTCTGTTCTGTATATATCTGTGCTGGTCTGTACTGTATGTGACTGTGCTGGTCTGTACTGTATGTATATGTGCTGGTCTGTACTGTATGTGTCTGTGCTGGTCTGTACTGTATGTATCTGTGCTGGTCTGTACTGTATGTATATGTGCTGGTCTGTACTGTATGTGTCTGTGCTGGTCTGTACTTGCTGGTATGTACTGTATGTGTCTGTGCTGGTCCGTACTGTATGTGTCTGTGCTGGTCTGTACTGTATATATCTGTGCTGGTCTGTACTGTACGTGACTGTGCTGGTCTGTACTGTATGTATCTGTGCTGGTCTGTACTGTACGTGACTTGCTGGTCTGTACAGTATGTGTCTGTGCTGGTCTGTACTGTATGTGTCTGTGCTGGTCTGTACTGGTCTGTACTGTATGTGTCTGTGCTGGTCTGTACTGTATGTGTCTGTGCTTGTTTGTACTGTATATATCTGTGCTGGTCTGTACTGTATGTGTCTGTGCTGGTCTGTACTGTATGTGTCTGTGCTGGTCTCTACTGTATGTGTATGTGCTTGTCTGTACTGTATATATCTGTGCTGGTCTGTACTGTATGTGACTGTGCTGCTCTGTACTGTATTTGTCTGTGCTGGTCTGTACTGTATGTGTCTGTGCTGGTCTGTACTGTATGTGTCTGTGCTGGTCTGTACTATATGTATCTGTGCTGGTCTGTACTGTATTTGTCTGTGCTGGTCTGTACTGTATATATCTGTGCTGGTCTGTACTGTATGTCTGTGCTGGTCTGTACTGTATGGTCTGTGCTGGTCTGTACTGTATGTGTCTGTGCTTGTCTGTACTGTATATATCTGTGCTGGTCTGTACTTTATGTGTCTGTGCTGGTCTGTACTGTATGTGTCTCTGCTTGTTTGTACTGTATATATCTGTGCTGGTCTGTACTGTATGTGTCTGTGCTAATCTGTACTGTATGTGTCTGTGCTGGCCTGTACTGTATGTGTCTGTACTGGTCTGTACTGTATGTGTCTGTACTGGTCTGTACTGTATTTTTCTGTGCTGGTCTGTACTGTATATATCTGTGCTGGTCTGTACTGTATGTGTCTGTGCTGGTCTGTACTGTCTGTGCCTTGCTGCTTTGTACTGTATGTGTCTGTGCTGGTTTGTACTGTATGTGCCTGTGCTGGTTTGTACTGTATGTGACTGTGCTGGTTTGTTCTGTATTTGTCTATGCTGGTTTGTATCGTATGTGTCTGTGCTGGTTTGTATCGTATGTGTCTGTGCTGGTTTGTACTGTATTTGTATTTGCTGGTTTGTACTGTTGTGACTGTGTTGGTTTGTACAGTGTCAGTGCTGGTTTGTACAGTGTCAGTGCTGGTTTGTACAGTGTCAGTGCTGGTTTGTACAGTGTCAGTGCTGGTTTGTACAGTGTCAGTGCTGGTTTGTACAGTGTCAGTGCTGGTTTGTACAGTGTCAGTGCTGGTTTGTACAGTGTCAGTGCTGGTTTGTACAGTGTCAGTGCTGGTTTGTAGAGTGTCAGTGCTGGTTTGTAGAGTGTCAGTGCTGGTTTGTACAGTGTCAGTGCTGGTTTGTACAGTGTCAGTGCTGGTTTGTACAGTGTCAGTGCTGGTTTGTACAGTGTCAGTGCTGGTTTGTACAGTGTCAGTGCTGGTTTGTACAGTGTCAGTGCTGGTTTGTACAGTGTCAGTGCTGGTTTGTAGAGTGTCAGTGCTGGTTTGTACAGTGTCAGTGCTGGTTTGTACAGTGTCAGTGCTGGTTTGTACAGTGTCAGTGCTGGTTTGTACAGTGTCAGTGCTGGTTTGTACAGTG
The DNA here is from genome assembly GCF_027579735.1 of Bombina bombina. NCBI lineage: Eukaryota > Metazoa > Chordata > Amphibia > Anura > Bombinatoridae > Bombina > Bombina bombina. Next base: position 7,596,111 of record NC_069510.1, on the reverse strand, counting down.
TCAGTGCTGGTTTGTACAGTGTCAGTGCTGGTTTGTACAGTGTCAGTGCTGGTTTGTAGAGTGTCAGTGCTGGTTTGTACAGTGTCAGTGCTGGTTTGTACAGTGTCAGTGCTGGTTTGTACAGTGTCAGTGCTGGTTTGTACAGTGTCAGTGCTGGTTTGTAGAGTGTCAGTGCTGGTTTGTACAGTGTCAGTGCTGGTTTGTACAGTGTCAGTGCTGGTTTGTACAGTGTCAGTGCTGGTTTGTACAGTGTCAGTGCTGGTTTGTACAGTGTCAGTGCTGGTTTGTACAGTGTCAGTGCTGGTTTGTACAGTGTCAGTGCTGGTTTGTACAGTGTCAGTGCTGGTTTGTACAGTGTCAGTGCTGGTTTGTACAGTGTCAGTGCTGGTTTGTACAGTGTCAGTGCTGGTTTGTACAGTGTCAGTGCTGGTTTGTACAGTGTCAGTGCTGGTTTGTACAGTGTCAGTGCTGGTTTGTACAGTGTCAGTGCTGGTTTGTACAGTGTCAGTGCTGGTTTGTACAGTGTCAGTGCTGGTTTGTACAGTGTCAGTGCTGGTTTGTACAGTGTCAGTGCTGGTTTGTACAGTGTCAGTGCTGGTTTGTACAGTGTCAGTGCTGGTTTGTACAGTGTCAGTGCTGGTTTGTACAGTGTCAGTGCTGGTTTGTACAGTGTCAGTGCTGGTTTGTACAGTGTCAGTGCTGGTTTGTAGAGTGTCAGTGCTGGTTTGTACAGTGTCAGTGCTGGTTTGTACAGTGTCAGTGCTGGTTTGTAGAGTGTCAGTGCTGGTTTGTACAGTGTCAGTGCTGGTTTGTACAGTGTCAGTGCTGGTTTGTACAGTGTCAGTGCTGGTTTGTACAGTGTCAGTGCTGGTTTGTACAGTGTCAGTGCTGGTTTGTACAGTGTCAGTGCTGGTTTGTAGAGTGTCAGTGCTGGTTTGTAGAGTGTCAGTGCTGGTTTGTACAGTGTCAGTGCTGGTTTGTACAGTGTCAGTGCTGGTTTGTACAGTGTCAGTGCTGGTTTGTACAGTGTCAGTGCTGGTTTGTACAGTGTCAGTGCTGGTTTGTAGAGTGTCAGTGCTGGTTTGTAGAGTGTCAGTGCTGGTTTGTACAGTGTCAGTGCTGGTTTGTACAGTGTCAGTGCTGGTTTGTACAGTGTCAGTGCTGGTTTGTACAGTGTCAGTGCTGGTTTGTACAGTGTCAGTGCTGGTTTGTAGAGTGTCAGTGCTGGTTTGTACAGTGTCAGTGCTGGTTTGTACAGTGTCAGTGCTGGTTTGTAGAGTGTCAGTGCTGGTTTGTACAGTGTCAGTGCTGGTTTGTACAGTGTCAGTGCTGGTTTGTACAGTGTCAGTGCTGGTTTGTACAGTGTCAGTGCTGGTTTGTACAGTGTCAGTGCTGGTTTGTAGAGTGTCAGTGCTGGTTTGTACAGTGTCAGTGCTGGTTTGTACAGTGTCAGTGCTGGTTTGTACAGTGTCAGTGCTGGTTTGTACAGTGTCAGTGCTGGTTTGTACAGTGTCAGTGCTGGTTTGTACAGTGTCAGTGCTGGTTTGTAGAGTGTCAGTGCTGGTTTGACATGAACTGTCTGACTATGTACCCTGTACTTACCTACTGTGTTAGTTGCGACACTAGGGTTTCCTGTGCTATCACTATTATCATCATGCTGTTGCTGTATCAGTGTACCAGAGTTATTGCAGCCTTCATCTACCACAGATATTTCCTTTTTTTTTTTTTTAGATCTGCGCATCAGGTATTTGATAAACTACTTAATGTACTGCTTCATTTTTAAGTCTGTCAGAAACATTTGTTGTCATTTGAGTGCAAACTTTATATTTCATATGTATTATCTGACCAACTTTATACTAAGGTAACCTATCTATCTCTCTGTCTGTCTCTGTCAGTATCTATCTATCTATCTGTCTGTCTATCTATCTATCTGTCTGTCTCTGTCAGTATCTATCTATCTATCTATCTATCTATCTATCTATCTATCTATCTATCTATCTATCTATCTATCTATCATCTATCTGTCAGTATCTATCTATCTATCTATCTATCTATCTGTCTGTCTGTCTCTGTCTGTATCTATCTATCTATCTCTCTGTCTGTCTCTGTCAGTATCTATCTATCTATCTATCTATCTATCTATCATCTATCTGTATCTCTCTCTATCTCTTTCTGTATCTATCTATCTATCTATCATCTATCTGTCTGTCTATCTATCTCTCTGTCTGTCTCTGTCAGTATCTATCTATCTATCTATCTATCATCTATCTGTATCTCTCTCTATCTCTTTCTGTATCTATCTATCTATCTATCTATCATCTATCTGTCTGTCTATCTATCTCTCTGTCTGTCTCTGTCAGTATCTATCTATCTATCTATCTATCTATCTATCTATCATCTATCTGTATCTCTCTCTATCTCTTTCTGTATCTATCTATCTATCTATCATCTATCTGTCTGTCTATCTATCTCTCTGTCTGTCTCTGTCAGTATCTATCTATCTATCTATCTATCTATCATCTATCTGTATCTCTCTCTATCTCTTTCTGTATCTATCTATCTATCTATCTATCTGTCTGTCTGTCTCTGTCTGTATCTATCTATCTATCTCTCTGTCTGTCTCTGTCAGTATCTATCTATCTATCTATCTATCTATCTATCTATCATCTATCTGTCTGTCTATCTATCTCTCTGTCTGTCTCTGTCAGTATCTATCTATCTATCTATCTATCTATCTATCTATCTATCTATCTGTCTGTCTGTCTCTGTCTGTATCTATCTATCTATCTATCTATCTATCTATCTATCTATCATCTATCTGTCTGTCTATCTATCTCTCTGTCTGTCTCTGTCAGTATCTATCTATCTATCTATCTATCTGTCTGTCTGTCTCTGTCTGTATCTATCTATCTATCTATCTCTCTGTCTGTCTCTGTCAGTATCTATCTATCTATCTATCTATCTATCTATCATCTATCTGTATCTCTCTCTATCTCTTTCTGTATCTATCTATCTATCTATCATCTATCTGTCTGTCTATCTATCTCTCTGTCTGTCTCTGTCAGTATCTATCTATCTATCTATCTATCTATCTATCTCTCTGTCTGTCTCTGTCAGTATCTATCTATCATCTATCTATCTATCTATCTATCTATCATCTATCTGTATCTCTCTCTATCTCTTTCTGTATCTATCTATCTATCTATCATCTATCTGTCTGTCTATCTATCTCTCTGTCTGTCTCTGTCAGTATCTATCTATCTATCTATCTATCATCTATCTATCTGTCTGTCTGTCTCTGTCTGTCTGTCTCTGTCTGTCTCTATCTATCTATATATCTGTTTGGATCTCTATCTATCTGTCTCTATCTCTATCTGTCTGTCTCTATCTATCTCTATCTATCTCTATCTATCTCTATCTGTATCTATCTCTATCTGTATCTATCTGTATCTATCTGTATCTATCTCTATCTGTATCTATCTCTATCTGTATCTATCTCTATCTGTATCTATCTCTATCTCTATCTGTATCTATCTGTATCTATCTGTATCTATCTGTATCTATCTGTATCTATCTGTATCTATCTGTATCTATCTGTATCTATCTCTATCTATCTCTATCTATCTCTATCTATCTCTATCTGTATCTATCTCTATCTGTATCTATCTCTATCTGTATCTATCTCTATCTGTATCTATCTCTATCTGTATCTATCTCTATCTGTATCTATCTCTATCTGTATCTGTATCTATTTCTATCTGTATCTATCTCTATCTGTATCTCTCTCTATCTCTATCTATCTGTATCTATCTATCTATCTATCTATCTATCTATCTATCTATCATCTATCTGTATCTCTCTCTATCTCTTTCTGTATCTATCTATCTATCTATCTATCTATCTATCTATCTATCATCTATCTGTATCTCTCTGTATCTATCTATCTATCTATCGGTATCTATCTATCGGTATCTATCTGTATCTATATATGTGTATCTATCTATGTGTATCTATCTATGTGTACCTAACTATCTGTATCTATATATGTGTATCTATCTATGTGTATCTAACTATCTGTATCTATCTATAAAACATATCTACAAATTATGTTCATGAAGAAGATATTCATATACACATGATTATTATCATTTATATGTATAGCGCTGGGTACAATGATAGGGGTATACAATGACAACATTTTTGCTAAAAATACAAAACATAAAACTAAACAAGAGGGCCCTGCTCCGGAGAGCTCACAGTCTACCGGTTTAGGGTACAGAAACATAATGTTGGGGTAGCTTGTCACATCAGTTGTAGTTGCAGCAGTGAGTCAGGCAGTTCATGTATTAGTTTGGTTCAGATGAGGGATGGAGGAGAGATGGGAAGCCTCTCTGAATAGGTGGGATTAAAGGAGTGTTTAAAGCTATACAAGTTTGGAGACAGTCTTATGGAGCGGGGTAGAGAGTTCCAGAGGACAGGCGCAGCACGTGCAAAGTTTTGGAGACGTAAAGATAACAGGAGTGGAGAGACGTAGGTCAGAGGTTGATCGAAGAGGACGGGATGGGGAAATTTTTTACGATGAGAGAGGAAATATAGTTGGGAGTTAGATTGTTTAGTGCTTTGTAAGTTAGGGTTAATACTTTAAATTGTATTCTGGAGTATATGGGGAGCCAGGGCCGTCTTTAACACAGGGCAAAAGGGGCAGCTGCCCAGGGCCCAGTCTCTGTTGAGGGGCCCAAGAGTCCTAAAAAATTTTTTTTTTTTTTTATGGTTCGTACCCGACTGCTGATGTGACATGGGGAACACACACATTCAGTCCTAATACTGTCACAGTCAAAAGTACTCTGCTTATATATTTTTTTTTTTTTAAAAACTGTGCCAGACCATGCCGGTGTCATGTGACATGCCAAGCTATTGCCATGTGCTGATTTAGATGTGCACTGTGCAGCACTGAATGCAAAGCCCTAACTCGGCATCCAGCAATTCCCACTGCATCAGAAAAGGTCCTACTGGGTTTACCACTGTTACCAGGTAACTGCTCTGGTGGTGGGGATTGTTTCTGGGTAGGGCTGACTGTAGGCACATGCAGCAGAAAGCTGGAGCGGCAGGCACGTGAGGATTTGAGCATCTGTGCAGCTGCATACACTGCTCTATTCAGTCTTGAGGCTGTGTGACTCATCTCACACTGTATCCATGCAGCCTTGGACAGACAGCATCCAGTCTGCTGGTCCCCTTAGCCCTGCTCTTTCTGCTGTGGCCCTAAATCAACTAACTGAAGTTTGTTAGGGGAACAGTGCGTTGTAGAAAGGTGTCAGTGGGAAGAATAAGTGAGTGCACACGCCCCTCCCCATGCAGCATTGTCTAGTGCAGGGTGAGAGGGAACTTGTTCCTAGCAAAGAAGTGACATGTGCTGATGTATAGTGTCATGCTGATACTTCACACATTAATGTAAGGTTTATTTTTATAGTTTTTATTTTCTCTCTGTCTCAGATTTTACAGCTTCTCATAGTAGTTCTGCTGTTCTAGTCAGTAAACTTATATTTGTCTGCACCTCCATGCTTCCTCCTCAGTCTTTACCTTGCTTTGCTCCTGTTGGCTGCCCTAAATCTCTTTAACCAGCTAACTTCACACCAGGATCACATTAAAAAAATATTAAATTAATCCACAGTGGAGGAATTTATATATTTATTTACTTATTAGTACTGCTTAGGTCCAATTTCACATATTGCAATTTATTTCATTTTTTTTTACAATGATTAGCCCATCAGTGGATGATCCACCGCTGGGCTAATAATTAAAAAATAAAAAATAAATTGATTTAGTTGTTTTTTGGGATGTTGGGGTGGAGAGTGAAATTGCATGGGGGGGGGGGGCAAGAACATTTTTGCCCAGGGTCCAGTCAATATTAAAGACGGCCCTGTGGGGAGCCAGTGTAGAGACTGGCAGAGCAGCTAATGTAGATCGGCGACTTAGGTGGATGAGTCTAGCATAAGCATTCATAATAGTTTGGAGGGATGAGAGGCGGTGTTTTGGAAGGACATTTAGAAGTAGATTGCAATAATTAATGTGTGACAAACTGAGGGAATGAATAAGTATTTTTTGAGTAAGGAAGGGACGAATTCTGGAAATGTTGCGTAGGTGTGACAGGATTTGGTAAGTGCTTGTATATGGGTTGAATATCAGTTCTGAGTCAAGTGTGATCCCAAGTCAGCGTATACATATTATACATATGTTATAACACATATACATATTATACATATGTTATAACACATATACATATTATAAAGAATTGAAGTGTTAAAGTGTTCTTGAGCTTTTTAATACATGATCAGATACAATTGGTTAGTCATGGAGGTCTAAGACTTTTGGACCCTACTATATTTATATTATTAATTCCTTATCTGACTTTTATAATAAATGAAATCATATTAAACAAACAAAACTCAGTATGTTACATTATGTGAGCAAGTTTTACTGTTACAAATAACAAACATAAGGAAGCATTTTGTCTCCAGAACGCTATGTCTGAGTGTGCACACCTAAATGATTTCTGAATTGACATTTGTTGTGCGTGTGATTTGTGCTACAGCTCTCAGGCATAGTTTTATCTCTCACTTGATTCAATCAGTGCCAGATCTGATAAACCAATTCTGAGAAATAAAAATGTACAATGTCAAGCCACATCTTTTTTGTATTTTGTTAAAGCAGCATGCACATAGGCAAGTAGAGATATAGAGGCCTATTTATTAAAGGTCTTGCGGACCTGATCCGACAGTGCGGATCAGGTCCACAAGACCTCGCTGAATGCGGAGAGCAATACGCTCTCTGTATTCAGCATTGCACCAGCAGCTTTTGTGAGCTGCTGGTGCAACGCCGCCCCCTGCAGACTCGTGGCCAATCGGCCGCCAGCAGGGAGGTGTCAATCAGCCCGATCGTACTCGATCGGGTTGAATTGTGGCGATTCCTGTCCGCCTTATCAGAGCAGACGAACAGGGTTATGGAGCAGCGGTCTTTAGACCACTGCTTCATAACTGCTGTTTCTGGCGAGTCTGAAGAAACACGGGCCCATATTCTAGAAGTACCATATTCTCAAATGTTCTCTTAGGGGCCTATCTATCAAGCTCACCAGAAACACCAGTTATGAAACAGCTGTCTAAAGACTGCTCCATAACCTGTCTGCCTGCTCTGAGGAGGCGGACAGACATTGCGAGTCTGCAGGGGCGGCGTTGCACCAGCAGTTCACAAGAGCTGCTGGTGCAATACTGAATGTGGAGAGCGTATTGCTCTCCGCATTCAGCGAGGTCTGTCTGTTTCATTACTGTCCATGAACAAGCACATTTCTCTAAAGCTAATCTTTTATTTTTCAACTGTTAATGTCCAAGAAATAGCTACATTTATACTTCAACAAACAATATCTCATAGAAAGTTATTTTTATATTTATTTGTTATACAAAAAAATCTGTTATATGATACTTTCACATAAATGAATGTGCATTTGTATTTCTAGAAGTCATAACAAAGATGAAGCAGCACCACCAAAATTCTTTCTTCAAGTAGCTTTATTCAGCTTGAGGAGTAGCCAGACCAAAATTCAAACAACAACGTTTCAGACACAGTCCTTAGTCATGACTAAGGACTGTGTCTGAAACGTTGTTGTTTGAATTTTGGTCTGGCTACTCCTCAAGCTGAATAAAGCTACTTGAAGAAAGAATTTTGGTGGTGCTGCTTCATCTTTGTTTGTACTCTATTGTTGGGTTCTGGCAGGAACCTTGTTGCTGGCACACCTTGATACATTCCCTGTGCTGGATACCTGAGACTGTTTTTTATTTCTAGAAGTCATGATATGCTTTTATCTCATATTTTTTTATAAATGATTATTAATGCTAAAATTTGTACATATATCTTTGCACATACTTGTGTGTGTATATATATATATATATATATATATATATATATATATATACTGTATATATATGTGTGTGTGTGAGATGTCAGAAATCTTTTTCAAACATATTTACATGTCCCTAAATTTGTTTTGTTTTTCTAAACAATGTTGTCTTTCATATTTCTGTGTTTATTTATACCACTATGTATATAGTGTAAATTTATTAATATTCTGAGCAGGAATAATTGCAAATATAACATGTAATCAGGGTATCATATATATTTATTTGCAATCAATGGATATTTTAAGAGCTGGGCCAGTTTTCTCTCTGTACCTGTGTAACCCCTCCTGATTGCAATCTAGTTTTAAAAACCACCCCTACACAGGTGTTATAAAATGGGCTGGCATATAAGATGATATTTCTTTCAAGAGAAGGAAGAAACACACTGAAAAAAACATGACCATAAAGAGGTGATTTTAATTTTTGCTGTATCTGAATCATGACTGTTTAATGTTAGATGGGCAACTCATGAACGACTATGAGAAACAAACTGTGATATTGGAGCTTCAACGCATGCGCATAATGATCAAGTGACTATTAGAGAAGGGGCTTAATTCCCCCGGGGGGGGGGGGGAAACGGCCATTGGTGGATTGAATAGGACTAGTCTGTCAATCACTTATAGAAAATGATGTGCGGAGGATAGAACTGTACCGGAGGCAATTTAGAAGGTAAAAAAAAAATGTTATTTAGTGAGATGTCTAAAAAATGATGAATAAAGGTTTAGCTAGTTTTTGTTAAGGAATAAAACTGCGTGAGCGAGTCACCCGAACTTGAACTTCACTTTAACTCATCCGCTACCTCCTGAGGTTGCGGCCAGCAATCATCCCGATCAGAAATGTTTGCGCAATGTTAAATGCCGACAGCATATGCTACCCCAAATAATCATAAGAGAAATACAAATTATCAAATCCCATATCTAATATATCCTGTAGATTGTAAGAACTTTAGAACAGCCCCCCACTGAATTATTGTGTTTTGTTTAATCTGCTTTATGTAAGTGCATTTATCATTACTGTGATTCAGTGTCATTGTGTAACCTCTTCATGGAACTTGACCGCACTTTGCAAATAAATGATAATAACAATAATAACATTCAGGTGAGGACAACAGCGGTATGATTTCATTAGAGGGCTTTACCTTCTCATATAAGGCGCCTTCATTCAATAATATCACAACATTTCTGAAATGAGTTGCAAATCATTATTTAGATGCACAGAGACCTCTTGGGTGCAAAGTAACACCTGAAATGTCAAAATTGTGGCAGTGGAACAGAATACACATAGGTCTATATTACAAGTAGAGCGCTAATTTAATGTGCACCTGTAAATGTATCTGTTTACGGGCGCACATTAAATAACCAGCCATTACAAGTAGCTGGTTAATGCACCCGCAAGCTCGCAGGAGCGCTTTGTGCTAAGCGAAATTAATAGGATAGACCTCTGCTTAATTAAAAAAATACCCCCCCCCCCAATAAAGGGTACATATCCTTTATTAAAATAAAAAATATAATTTTTAAATATAAAAATGAGCATCTCTTTTTTTTTTTAAATAACTGCACAAAGCAGTTATAAGGGGTTATAAGGACTTTTTTTTATTTTTTTTGGAATGGCTTTTTTTTAGATTAGGGATTTAATGGGCTGGAAAAGAGATGATTGCCCTTTTAAGGGCAGTAAAAGAGCTGAACGCCCATTTAAGGGCAATGCCCATACAAATGCCCATTTAGGAGCAATGGGTAGCTTAGATTTTTATAGACTAGGTTTTTATTTTTGGGGGTGGGGGGTTGGTTGGATGGGGGGTTTTACTGTTAGAGGGTACTTTGTAATTTTTGCATGTAAAAGAGATTATTTCTTTAGAGCAATGCCCTACAAAAGGCCCTTTTAAAGGCTTTTGGTAGTTTATTGATAGATTAAGGGGGTTTATTTTGGGGGGATTTTTTTTATAGGGGTATTAGTTTAGGTTTACATTTTTTTATTTTGGATAGCTTTGTTAATTTTTTTCTGTAATTTTACATTTTTTATTTTTTGTAATATTAGCTTTGGGGTTTGTATTTTTTTTAAAAATAGACTTCCCTCTGGGCAGGCTTATCGATTAGTAGTGACAATAAACATTTTCATTAAATGTGTACTAAGGCGCATCTGGGGCACTTACTATTGATACAATTAGAATAAACCATCTCTAAATATTACAGAGGCAGTTGTGAATGTTTTTGTTTATTTATATTGTTGAAATAAAAACTAAACATTTTAGTGTATAAGTATAAAATGTAACGTGACAGCAGACACCTGCTGTCAAATGTTCCGGTCTTCTGACATGAAAAGGAACAAGCGCAATAATAGAGTCATATATTGCAATATCAGACAACGTGAGAATGTTGCCTAGCAACATTAGACTTTATTAAGTGAGAAGATAAGTAAGGTTTCAGCACTAAGATAGAGTGCTCTGTGTACACAGAATCAATAACAGAAGAAAAAACCTAATGATTATAGATAAAAAACAGGGCAATCAATCATCAAGGATTAAGCAGTCAAAAGCAATAATTAAGGTGATGCCAAATCCACTCTTTTGGGAGATTCTTGTAAAAAAACATTTTGCAGAAATTTAATAGACTGATACATTCCCAATAAGCCACTATGGGGCAGTCTAAAGACTCAGACAAAGCCGGACTACAAGTACCAGCATAGGAGTGAGCTGGTAGGACAGACGTGAGCAAATAGCTATTGTTGTGCTGAGCATCTCACACAGTACAGAGCTGTAAGACATTGGGGCCTATCTATCAAGCTCCGAATGGAGCATGAGGGCCTGTGTTTCTGGCGAGTCTTCAGACTCGCCAGAAACAGCAGTTATGAAGCAGCGGTCACAAAGACCGCTGCTCCATAACCCTGTCCGCCTGCTCTGAGCAGGTGGACAGGAATCGCCACAATTCAACCCGATCGAGTACGATTGGGTTGATTGACACCTCCCTGCTGGTGGCCGATTGGCCGCGAGTCTGCAGGGGGCGGCGTTGCACCAGCAGCTCTTGTGAGCTGCTGGTGAAATGTTAAATGCAGAGAGCGTATTGCTCTCCGCATTCAGCGAGGTCTTGCGGACCTGATCCGCACTGTCCTGATCAACCCAAAAAACCTAACACTAACCCCTGAAAATTCACTTACAGTTATCGAAGTCCGGACATCCATCCTCATCCAGCCGGTGACGTCATCATCCAGGTGGGCAGAAGTCTTCATCCGGGCGGCCTCTTCCATCTTTATCCAGCCGGCGAAGTCCTCATCCAGATGGCATCTTCTATCTTCATCCATCCGGTGCGGAGTGGGTCCATCTTCAAGACGTACGGTGCGGAGCATCCTCTTCTTACGATCATCGCAATCAGCCAGTAGGATTGAGCTCTCATTCTATTGGCTGTTCCAATCAGCCAAAAGGATGAAAGCTCAATCCTATTGGCTGATAGCAACAGCCAATAGGATTTTTTCCCCTTTAATTCCTATTGGCTGATAAAAATCTTTCAGCCAATAGGAATATAAGGGATGCCATCTTGGATGATGTCACAAAGTGAAACTTCATTTTCCAGCGACGATCATAAGAAGAGGATGCTCCGCGCGGGATGTCTTGAAGATGGACCCACTCAGCGCTGGATGGATGAAGATAGAAGATGCCGTCTGGATGAAGATTTTTTGCCATCTGGATGAGGACTTCGCCGGCTGGATGAAGATGGAAGAGGCTGCCCAGATGAAGACTTCTTGCCGCCTGGATGAGGATGGATGTCCGGACTTCGATAACTGTAAGTGGATCATCGGGGTTAGTGTTAGGTTTTTTAAAGTTTTTTTTGGGTGGGTTTTTTTTAGCTTAGGGTTTGGGCAATGTAAAAGAGCTAAATGCCCTTTTAAGGGCAATGCCCATCCAGATGCCCTTTTCAGGGCAATGGTTAGCTTAGGTTTATATTGATAGGTTTTTATTTGGGGGGGTTGGTTAGTTGGGTGGTGGGTTTTACTGTTGGGGGTGTTTGTATTTTAAGGGCCATTGGCAGTTTAGTGTAGGTTCGGTTTAGAGGTTAATAGGTAGTTTATGGGTGTTAGTGTACTTTTTAACACTTTAGTTATGAGTTTTATGCTACAGCTTTGTAACGTAAAACTCATAACTACTGACTTTAGATGGCGGTACGAATCTTGTGGTTATAGGGCGTATTGCTCACTTTTTGGCCTCCCAGGCAAACTTGTAATACCGGCGCTATGAAAGTCCCATTGAAAAAGGACTGAAAAAAAGGTGTGCGGTACACCTATACCTACAAGACTTGTAATAGCAGTGTTAGGGAAAAAGCAGCATTATGAAGCATAACAATGCTTTTTCACTCATAACGCAAAACTCATAATCTAGCTGATTAATAATTATACATTTTCTTTAAAAAAAATAATTTTTGAATATATTTATATTTTTCAGTAACTATAATAATTTATAATTATTAATATTATTTCAATATTTTAAACTTAATATTTAGATAACACTCCTTAAGATAATTCTTCACCTTAATAATCTAAAAATGAAAAACCAGTCAGGACCTGATCAAATCCCAGCAATGCTGTTGAAGCTCAGTGCGCCGGCAATTGCTAAGCCTGTCACAACCCGAATTAATGAATCCTTGATGTCTGGATACATACCCAAACTCTGGAAAACTGCATGAGTAGTGCCTATTCATAAAAGTGGGGAGTTAACCTTGGTTTCTAACTATCGCCCTATATCATTGCTCCCAGTATTGTCAAAAATGTTAGAAAAATGCCTCCATACGCAATTATGCGAGTATTACCAACTTTCTAACTATCTGACCCCTGATCAATCCTAAAAGTTTGCGACGACATCCAAACTGGCATGGAACAAGGAGAACTAACTGGAGCTATTTTCCTTGATTTTGCAAAGGCCTTTGACACAGTAGACCATGACATACTACTGCTCAAACTAAAAAACTCTGGTATTGCTGATCGTCCGTTAACCTGGTTTAGATCATATGTATCGGATCGATCACAATATGTCTCTGTTTCTAACAGTGACTCCCTCCCTCTCCTAGTCATGTGTGGTGTTCCCCAAGGTTCCATTCTCGGCCCCCTACTATTCACATTATTTATAAATGATCTGCCTAATGTCTGCAAATCCTCAACTGTACACATGTATGCAGATGACACTGTAATCTATGCAAACAATTCCGATCTGCAGCAGCTTGAAGCAATGCTCCAAGACCAGTTCACAGAAAAGTGGATCTCAAAAAACAAACTCTTCCTAAACACTGACAAAACAGTCACAATGATCTTTGGAATGAGACCTAAATTACACAAATTCCAAAATTCCCATCTGCGCATCAAAACAAAATCCAATTGCACGCTGACCGCAGTCCACTCTTTCAAATACTTGGGTATGTTGTTAGACCCTAATCTATCTTTTGGCCTCCACATAGAAAAACTTGCATCTTAACTTTATCCAAAATTAGGTGCCCTGTACAGAAACAAATCCTGCCTCAGCCCTACAGTAAATGAAAATATTGTACAGCAAATGCTGATGCCTATCATGGATTATGGGGACGTAGTATACGCACCTGCACCGCAAACTCACCTTAATAAACTTAATACATTGTATAACTTATTCTGCAGCTTTGTGCTACAATGTAACTACAGGACCCACCATTGTGACACGCTAAAAGAACTAAACTGGCTGACGCTGGAATCCAGACACACCCTCCATCTTTCCTGCCTTGTGTTTAAGAGCCTTTCTGGGAAGCTCCCACCCTACCTTAGCAGAATGCTCTCCCCAGCTATTCCCACCTCCTATAACCTCCGATCCAGTACCAGCACATTATTTAGCTTGCCTCAATACAAAAAGAAAGCAGCTCGATCTTCCTTTTCCTACAGAGTGCCACAGTTATGGAATGACCTCCCGCATCATGAAATCTATCCACTCCGGAGCACCCTCAGACCCATGCCCGCACCACATATTCAACAAAGCGGGTTTTACCATCGCCCACGAACTCTGCCTCACCATAAACTGCTCCATCAAAACTGGCACCTTCCCAGAAGACTGGAAGCATGCAGAGCTGAAACCCCTGCTGAAGAAACCCACAGCTGACCCCATAGATCCTAAAAACTACCGCCCCATCTCTCTTCTCCCCTTTCCAGCCAAAGTAATCGAGAAGGCCATCAACGCACAACTTGCTGACCACATCGAGACCAACCACATCTTGGACCCCTCCCAATCCGGTTTCAGGAGCAATCACAGCACCGAGACCGCCCTCCTCGCTGCCACAGACGACATCCGCACCCTGCTTGACCAAGGAAAGACTGCTGCGCTCATTCTTCTAGACCTCTCAGCCGCATTCGACACTGTAGCCCACAGCACCCCCCTGACGCGCCTACACGATGCTGGCATCCACAATAAGGCCCTGTAATGGATCACCTCCTTCCTCAGCGACAGAACCCAGAAAGTCAGACTCCCACCCTTCTCCTCCAATCCCACAGCAATCAGCTGGCGTACCCAAAGGCTCTTCTCTTAGCCCCACCCTCTTCAACATCTACATGGCCCCCCTCGCCGCCATTGTCCGACAACACAACCTCAACATCGTCTCCTACACCGACGATACCCAGTTAATAATCTCACTCACCCGAGACTCCACCACCGCCAAGAAAAATGTCCACGAAGGACTTACAGCAATCACCACCTGGATGAAAAACAACCGTCTCAAACTCAACACTGACAAGACCGAAATCCTCCTCCTCGGACTCACCAAATCTGCATGGGATGACTCCTGGTGTCCTACAGCCCTCGTACACCCTCCAACTCCAACACACCACGCACGAAATCTAGGCGTCATCCTCGACTCATCACTTTCCATGGACCGCCAAGTCAACGCCGTCTCTTTGACTTGTTTTCACATACTCCACCTACTGCGAAAAATCTTCAAGTGGATCCCCACTGAAACTAGAAAATCTATCACCCACGCCCTCGTCAGTAGTCGACTGGACTACGGCAATGCACTCTACGCCGGGTCCACCATCAAGCTCCAGAAACGATTCCAACGCATCCAGAACACCTCGGCCAGACTCATCCTCAACATCCCTCACCAAAACCACATCACCGAACACCTAAGGAACCTACACTGGCTCCCTGTCAACAACAGAATCACCTTCAAGCTCCTAACCCATGCATTCAAGGCCCTCCACAACATTGGTCCTGAATACATCAACCACCGTGTCAATTTCTACACCCCCTCCAGATAACTCCGCTCTGCCGACCAAGCACTCGCAGTCATCCCCCGCATCAAGAAAAAAACAGCTGGAGGAAAATCCTTCTCCTATATGGCAGCAAGGTCATGGAACTCCCTCCCGCTGCACCTCAGACAATCCACCTCCCTTACAAACTTCAGGAAGGACCTCAAGACCTGGCTCTTTGACTGAATCGTCTTCCCTTCCCTTAGCCCCCCTCCCCCCCCATAGTGCCTTGAGACCCTCACGGGTGATTAGTTTGCGCTTTACAAGTACCCAATAGATAGATCTTTCAAACCTTCCCCAAGCCTAATATCCTTTAAAAGATCCCTCTCTACATATCTCAAAACAGAATGCACCTGTCATGGTTGATTATATATTTCCTACCTGTTCTATGTTAAATGTTTGCATATATTGTGTATTATTATTGTTTTTGTATTTTATTGTACCCTATTGTATCAATTGCAATGTTTTGTGATCCCAGGACATACTTGGAAACGAGAGAAATCTCAATGTATCCTTCCTGGTAAAATATTTTATAAATAAATATATTTATATATATACACATACATATACAAGTATGAGTGTATATATATATATATATATATATATATATATATAAAAATTTGCTGTATGTAAACAACATTGGAATGTGAAATATTAATAATTCCTGTCGGGTAAAGCGCTATGGGTTTAATATGGTATTGGATTAGCGCACAAACTTTGACTGTCAGGTTTTTTCCTTCTCCGCTCCCATGGAAGTCTATAGGAAGAACTAGTAAAAGCGGTAACGATATCCAAAGTCCTTTTGTTAGCAAACGTCAGGTTTCACTTGCGAGCAAAATTTTTACTTTCAACATGTAATACGAGCGCTAACCCACACTCAAAAACGTTACTTCTGGTGGTATTAACACTTGAGTGAAAGGGCTAAATAGTGCACCACATGCAATCTAACACTTTGTATTTCTTCTTTTTCAAATAAAACTGAAAATTGACAATTTCAGCTTCATAGAGAGCCTCATTACTTTCTATAGGCCCGATAAGCAAAGATTTTCTAGTTTGAAGAGAAATGATAGTTCAGATATCGCAGGGGCTGAACTTTTTGAGTTCTATAAAAAAAAAGGCGGAACCTGGAAGTTCCAGAGAGATGAGAAGCCTTCCATAGAAAGTAACGAAGCTCTCTGGGATACAGAATTTTACAGGAGGGAGAGAGAAGGTAACCGAAGAACATCTTGGGCTGATATAAGGCTTAATTACAAATTAAACTAGAATTTCACTACAATTTAACTTGTTTTGTCTATAGTTAAATATATATTACTTTTTTGTTAAATTCGTGTATTGTGAATATTCATCAAACCTGCATACAGCTGGTGAAATAAATCAGTGAGACTAGCTTGTTTAAAATGCTTACACCTTTTCAGAAGAATTGTGAGAGAGCTTCAGACATATGAGAAGCTGGTTATAGTTGTTCCAGGCTATTCCTAGGGAGCAATGATGATTTTTTTACCTACACTAATGCCGAGCATGTGGTATTCATAAAGACTCTATGCTCTATGTTACCTCACGGTCGTGTCTCACTGTTTTAAAGCTGATGAGATTGTTTCTTTTTTTCCTTCTCCTTGTGCATATGTTAGAGTAGACTGTTTTATCAAGCTTGCTTTTTCCCCATTTTAATTAATTTGTTCGGTAACATTGTGAAGGTGTCTTGGGGTGTGATACCCTTTACATCTGAATTCGCTCTATGAATGAAGAGTCACTCACATGTCACAGATGTGAAGAGGGAGGGTACAAATCTATTTTAATAGTTTTTTTGTTGCAGTGTTGTGACAGGTTTTTCACAAGATATCATCTTCCTGGGTCGGTCTTATTACATCAAGGCAATCATGTGGCATGTTGTAAAGGTAAATTTCTGAAGTCTGCAGTACCACAATGCATTACAGTACAAATCCAGTAAAGCTGAGCAATATAAGTAATGTGAGTATACTACACACGGTTTTCACCGCACATGATTGCTAACATTATGGGAAATAAAAGGACTGGCGGACATTCTTATAGAATCTCACCAGCCCAGATATCATCCGCCCCTTAGTCTAGAGTGTAGATTTACTAAATGCCAAACCTAGTTCCCCTGGTAACCAGCGAGAGGGTTGCAGATAATTCTAAATTGTGCTTGTTCAGTTATAGCTCAATGATGGAAATCTGCTTAAATCCCACCATAGAATAGTTACATATCAATACTGAATCAACCAGCAGAACATTTTTATCCTATACATTATGCAAGTCATTTTTTACAACCCAGCTGATTTTCAAAGGTTGTGATACCTAATTAAAACCACCTATTATGTCATTATTGTAAACGTATTAGATTAAGCACTAAATAGTGAGATGAATAGAACTACTTACATTATTATTATTATTATTATCAGGTATTTGTAGAGCGCCAACAGATTCCGCAGCGCTTACATAAACATAAACAAGTATTTATTCTGTACGCCTGCCACTCCCAGTTTCATTTATCATAGAATAAAAAGACAAGAAATTTAAATTTACACCAAATGAAAAAAAATGCTGTAATGTGTTTCTTAGTTGTGCAGCAGAAATACATTGCTCTGTTCAGTGCTCTTCTATATAGCCCTCTAGCTGTGATGTTCCATACTGCTGCACAGTGTAACACTAATGACACTCACAGACTCGTTCAGAACTGTCTTAGAGACAAACTGATGAAATGAGGAGTCATCGCTTGGTATCATTAAACCTCAAGGGGAAGACTTTTTTTTCCTAAGCTTGATAGTTAAAAATACATTCTCTTACAGCTGCCAAGAAATCCCAGCCTACTGCTCAATCCTCAGTAAAATGACAGGAAGCACAGATGTAAGTGGTGAGCATTTGTGCATGTACTTACACAGAACGCAGTGCATCATCTGTATCACCGCACATCAATGTGTTTCTCAACTACAGAACAAATCCAATGCAGAATAAATGTAGTGAGAACCACTGATGGTATCGCCTGGCTGTCACAAGCCTACAGATTTTTCACTTTTGTAGAAGTTTAAAAAAGTAGATTTAGCAATGGCACCTGACATAAGACACATTTTCCTTTTCCGTCTTCTGCCTAAGTGACGCTGTAATGTGAAAGCTAGCACGGCAATGTGTTTGTCAGTCACAGTAAACCGCAGATAGAAGCAATTCAGTAACACAAAAGCTAAGGCACGTAACAGCTACTTTCAGCTGCTGTATAATTTGTAATGGAATGTGCGTCACACAAGCAGAGCTTTTTATTCCTAACTGGCCAGAGAAAGAATATCCTAACGAGAGAGAGAGAGAGAGAGAGAGAGAGAGAGAGAGAGAGAGAGATTACACTCTGGAAAAAAAATAAAGAAAGGTTTAGCCAATCAAACACAAGCTTACAATAACACAAAACAAGCCCTTTAAAAATGAAACAGTAAACACATTAAATACTTATCTTTAATTACCTGCAAAAAAACAAAACTGTGTCCCTTTAACACTGAAAATAATTTAAATCCATAAAGGGAAGAGAAATTAGATTGATAATTGGATATTTTAATCCATCAACTAAAGGTATCAGTTTGATTAAAATTACTACATTATGTCAAAACCTACATTTTTTTTTATTTCATGATTCAGACAGGGCTGCTCCTTCGACCAAGGACAACAAGAGAGTGAAGCAAAATCAATAATATCAATATATTGATCCATAATAAAATCTTGTAGCTTCATTATAAGCCTTACTAATTAAGTGTTTATAAAGCTAATGTACTGAGATCAGGACTGGTTGTGGTGTGTT
The DNA here is from genome assembly GCF_027579735.1 of Bombina bombina. Classification (NCBI taxonomy): domain Eukaryota; kingdom Metazoa; phylum Chordata; class Amphibia; order Anura; family Bombinatoridae; genus Bombina; species Bombina bombina. The sequence goes on along the minus strand of NC_069510.1, from coordinate 7,577,127 downwards.
ATATTCTACAGCTTATGTCAGTTGTGTTAATATTATCTTTTGTCCATTTACTTATTATCCTGATAAAAAAAAACTTGTAACTTTATAGCTGCTGACTCATTTAAATAGTCAAGAAATGGCAAAAACAAAATTCTGTAATATGTCAGAGAATGTTAATTGCATATAATTATGTGTTTAACCCCTGAAAAGTTATTAAACACACAGTTAAAGTCAGCTCTGGTGAAGCTATGCACTACTGGGAGTTAACCTATTTGTATAAAAAAAATCCCCCTGAGGATAAAGAGTTTTTTGTGTGCATAGCTGATATCATCGTTACGCAGATATTCCATTTGTCAAATGATCAAAACGTTTTATTGAATGAACCGTTTTGATTGAAATGTAAAACACTAAAAACAGGAAGAGAACCGATTACGTAGTGTTTCAGATATTTAACTAGGTATATTTCAGGGCATAAGTAGACGCATGCAAAGAGTTTCTCAGGGTTTTTATAACTGTAGAAAATATAGTCATTATTCTCTTCGGCTTTTACGTGATTTTTGGATTTACGTAAATGGACAGCTTTGACTACTAAGAACACAGCTATCTGGCTGCCATATATTGCACTACAAGCTGCTGGGTCCAATGAGTTATTTAATTATTTTTTAAAATATATTACTGTGCAAAAATATAGGCAGGTGTGACAAATATATTGTAAAGTAAGAATGGGTTTAAAAAATAGAAATGTTAATCATTTATTTGTTATCAATTAACAAAATGCAAAGTGAGCGAACAGAAGAAAAAGCTAAATCACATCAATATTTGGTAACCACCTTTTGCCTTTAAAACACTTGTGCAAAGTCATGGATTTTGTAGGCATATAGTCAGGGGCATGATTTAAAGGGACAGTCTAATCAAAATTAATCTCACATGGATCAGATAGGGCATGCAATTTTAAGCAACTTTCAAATTTACTTTTATCATCAAATTGACTTTGTTCTCTTGGTATTCTTTGTTGAAAGCTAAACCTAGTTGGGCTCATATGCTAATTTCTAAGCCCTTGAAGGCCGCCTCTTATCTGCATTTGACATTTTTTAAAAGCTAGACAGCGCTAGTCCATGTGTGCCACATAGATAACATTGTGCTCACTCCTGTGGAGCTATTTAATGATGAAAGACAATGAAATCCAGCCTCTTATAAATAATAATACAATTTCTTTAGAGGCTGGATTCCATTCACATCAGCCCCTGAGGAAATTAGTGGTGACAAAGCTAAAAGACAACTTGCACTGTGATGTAGAGCTCCAGCACACTAGCGCTTGTTATGTGCCTTATAAAATAGAGTAAAATGGCACTATAAGAGTTAAATGAGGGCTAATAAAATCTAACTAATAATAAACTTAGTGCATACAGCTAATACTACCTGCAGGGGGCGCCTGGCTCTATAACAAAGGTCTAAGGCTATATACAGCACAAATGACACAGGCTGCAGACTGACAGAGAGCCAAGGGTATTTTATTCTATCACTTATCACAAAGAAAAGGTTTTGAAATCAATTTGTCTATCAATATAGAATATCTTTTTCTACAATTTCCTTTGAATAGTGCACAATGTATTGTAATTCTGCAGATTAGATTACTTATAACTCTTAAATGAATTCTCAGCGGCTGAGAGAGCTGTCACTTTGTGCTCTGACAGCAGTGACATTGTGGGTCCTTCATAAAACATTCTGTTAATAGGGGTAGTTTATCTTTATAAAGAGAGATATCGCATCAGCCATGGTTCAGTGGGAGCCCCCGGAATACAGATATACATTACTTCTGTGCACTATAAATTATTTTCCTTTCTGATCCTCTGTGAAATTGTCATTGGTGCCTTCCAACTGGGTAGATTTAATTTACAGCAGACACCAAGAGGCTAAGTCATTATTGTGCTGTAGTGGAAAAAATCCTAAATGTGAGATTTATATGAGACAGAATATTTTTTGTCTGTCTGGGGATTATTCATTTTAATCTAGAAGTACTCTCTCCTGATGTAGCTGAGCTTTAAACAAATCATTGTTTCAAACGGAATCTATTGCTCTCTCTTGTCATATAAAGCAGATGTCGCACACGTGTATATATACACAAACATATGTAATGTAAAATAAAAGAAGTAGCGTCTACTGCGTCTGGCATTGATGGCTGATCCTGATTTATAATAAAACATTTCATTTGCCTCCCTGGAAAATATGGGCATAAAGGGACAGTCAACACTAAGAGGCCTATTTATCATAGGTCTTGCGGACCTGATCCAACAGTGACCTCGCTGAATGCAGAAAGCAATACGCTCTCCGTATTCAGCATTGCACCAGAAGCTGACAAGAGCTGCTGGTGCAACGCCGCCCCCTGCAGACTCGCGGCCAATCGGCCGCCAGCAGGGAGGTGTCAATCAACCCGATCGTACTCAATCAGGTTGAATTCTGGCGATGTCTGTCCGCCTGCTCAAAGCAGGGTTATGGTCTTTAGACTGCTGCTTCATAACTGCTGTTTCTGGCGAGCCTGCAGACTCGCCAGAAACACGGGCCCTCAAGCTCCATACGGAGATTGATAGATAGGCCCCTAAGGGGTAGATTTAACAACAGCTGAGCAAACATGATTTGGGATGATCGTGGCGGACAAGTTAAGGATCAGCGATATTACAACCGCTGCTTCTTAACTTCCGTTTCAGGTGGACCTGAAATAATGGGGCTCCGGAGCAGCATCCGCTGTTTAATTAATGGAGCCCTAAATATTTACTTACTTATATGGATTTAGTGGTTAATGCCCTTTTAATCTTCCTGTAGCCCACAGATGATATGTACATAGTTTTCTTTCAAAACCACTAAGTTTGCAGCCTCCGGGCCAATTTGAAATATCCTTAGACCCCTCCTCTTTGTGATGTAATCATCACCCAAGGCTTTGTGGAATAAATTCTCTCTGAGTCGAGCAAGGCGTTTCATGCTCGTGCAAGGTTGTCAGGGTCCTTACCCCGGTCTTAGCCGCTTGCCGCGGCAAATGCAGGGCCCTGGCAATCAGTCTTGGTGTCCCATGTGTAGTGACGCAGGGCGCAGTCTGACTAGCAGCTGCGGCTCTCTAGGCGCACACGGCTGCACACTGCCTAGATTTAAAGGTGCAGGTGTGGGAATCCCTATATAAGGCTACTCAGTACATCACTCTGTACTGAGCTATTGCCTGCTGGTTCCTGCTTCTGATTCTTGTGCATGCCCTGCCTCTGAAGCTAAGTATCCTCTGCTGTGATACCTGTGTATGCTTGCCATGCGTCTGAGACTCAGCACCTCACCTGTGATACCTGTGTATGCTTACCTTGCTGCTGAGACCAAACATTTTTGCTGTGATACCTGTGTATGCTTACCTTGCTTCTGAGACTCAGCACCTCACCTGTGATACCTGTGTATGCTTAGCTTGCTGCTGAGACCAAGCACCTTTGCTGTGATACCTGTGTATGCTTACCTTGCTTCTGAGGCTCAGCACCTCACCTGTGATACCTGTGTATGATTGCCTTGCTGCTGAGACCAAACATTTTTGCTGTGATACCTGTGTATGCTTACCTTGCTTCTGAGACTCAGCACCTCACCTGTGATACCTGTGTATGCTTGCCATGCTTCTGAGACTCAGCACCTCACCTGTGATACCTGTGTATGATTGCCTTGCTTCTGAGACTCAGCACCTCACCTGTGATACCTGTGTATGCTTAGCTTGCTGCTGAGACCAAGCACCTTTGCTGTGATACCTGTGTATGCTTACCTTGCTTCTGAGACTCAGCACCTCACCTGTGATATATCTGTGTATGCTTACCTTGCTGCTGAAACCATGCACCTCTGCTGTCAGACTAATCACCTCTGCTGTGATACCTGTGTATCCTTACCTTGCGTCTGAGACTCATCACCTCACCTGTGATACCTGTCTATGCTTACATTGCTGCTGAGACCAAGCACCTCTGTTGTGATACCTGTCTATGCTTGCATTGCTGCTGAGACCAAGCACCTCTGCTGTCATACCTGTGTATGCTTACCTTGCTCCTGAGACCAAGCACCTCTGTTGTGATACCTGTCTATGCTTGCATTGCTGCTGAAACCAAGCACCTCTGCTGTCATACCTGTGTATGCTTAACTTGCTTCTGAGACTCAGCGCCTTACTTGTGATACCTGTGTATGCTTACCTTGCTGCTCAGACCAAGCACCTCTGCTGTCATACCTGTGTATGCTTGGCTTCCTTGCCTCTGATACCAAGCATCTCTCCTGTAAAACCTGTGTATATTTACGTTGTTCCTAGACATTTTAAAAGAGACCTTGCCAACAGTACCCGCTGGGTAGTCTGCGCTTGTTGAGAGACTTGTATACCTGTGTATGCTTACCTTCTTCCTTGACATTTTAAAAGAGACCTCACCAACAGTACCCGCTGGGTAGTCTGTATTTGTTGAGAGACTTGTACTTAAAGTGTTCTTTTTCTTTTCTCATTTGCACTTCTCTGCAAATACTTTTTATTTGCCTATCTTCAGGTTAGATGTTGCCCTTTCAGTACTTTACCTGTTGTTTGTTTGCATGCAGCCAGTGATGTGCAGTCACTAGAGGCAGGTGAGGCAGTGCTTCACCTCTCATATGGGCAAAAATATTTTTTTTTTATTGGCTTTAAAAAAACAAAATTGTAATTTTTTTTCCCCAGCATTTTTTTTTCTCACAGCTATATGTTGTGCAATGGAGAGGCACAATTAGGTCTGCCCACCATTACACAACATGCTGCGCCATCTACTGGATGAAAGTGGTTAAGATCATTGCATGGCCCATAAGTGCTTTATTTGAGGCAGTCCTATTTGGGCTGAACCAATCCAGCGAGAGGCATTAGTAAGTGGAACATAGGGTTGGGGCTGGATGTTAAATCATATAAAACAAAACAAAAACGGAAAAAAACAACTTTCATATATTTTGTTGCTGTCCTGTGAACCTGCTAGCTTTGCTAAAGTGAAAAAGAGAGTTCTGTTCTTCCCCTCTAAGTGCAGTGGAATGTGCCGCTGTCACTTCCTGAATCCTTACAGAGCAGGAAAAGAGGCACAGAGAGCAGTGTTTCAGCCCACATCTTATTAAAGTAAGATTTTACTAAAAGGGATTCTGTTAGTGAAAGTGATAATTTAATGAATGTGGTTTAGTGTTTTTTTACTCTTTTACAGCAGGGTCGTTTTTGTATTTTGTTTACTCAAACTTTACACCCACTAACTTAGCAGCTTGCCTCTGTACTTCACACTAAATTATAGACTAATTTTCTGAACTCTCTGTAGCTCTGCTGTTTTATTACTTTAAAATGCAGTGGTCCCCCCCCCCCCTTGTGTGTGTGTGTGTGTCTCTCTCTATCTATCCATCTCTCTCCTTATGT
>NC_069510.1:7481744-7564244 GCF_027579735.1 Bombina bombina | reverse complement strand
CCACAATGCAAATAACTAATTTAATTACTAAGCTCCCTAACCTAACACCCCCTAAATTAACCCCAATACTAAGTTACACTTAAATAAAATCTAACATTAAATTACACACAAAATTTTTAGAAAATTACAAAAAATAAAAAACTCTAAAATTACAGAAAAAAATAAAGAAAATCATTAAAAATATATTTTTTAAACATTATCCATATTAAAATAAAAAAGCCACCCAAAATAAAAACACTCCCTAAACTAAACTACCAATAGCCCTTAAAAAGGGCCTTTTGTAGGGCATTGCCCTAAGTTAAACAGCTCTTTTACATTTAAAAATGACTAAATCTTCTCTAACAGTAAAAAACCAACACCCACCAAACCCCCCAAAATAAAAAAACCTAACACTAAAAAAAATAAACTACCCATTGCCCCAAAAGGGGCATTTGTATGGGCATTGCCCTTAAAATGGTATTCAGCTCTTTTACTACACCTGGAAAGGGCAATCAGATCTTTTACAGCCCATTAAATCCCTAATCTTAAAAAAAAAAAAAAAAAACTCCTATCACTAAGCCCCAAATAGGTACTCACATTTCCTAAAATCCGGCGGAGAATGTCTTCTTCCAGACGGCTCCATCATCTTCTACCTTCATCCGGAGCGAAGGTGGCGAGGAGCAGAGGTGCGGCGCTGGCTACCCCGATGCATTGATCCTCAGTGGCGGCTTTCAGCGCCGGTCCTCAGCGGCGGCGATCCTCAGTGGCGTGGAAGCTCCTCTTCATGCGATAGTCAGTCGCACACTGAAGATTGAATGCAAGGTACCCCATATTTATTGGGGTAACTTGCATTCCTATTGGCTGAAATTTTTAAATCAGCCAATAGGATGAGAGCTACTGAAATCTTATTGGCTGATTTGAACAGCCAAAAGGATTTCAGTAGCTCTAATCCTATTGGCTGATTTCAAAATTGCAGCCTATAGGAATGCAAGGTACCCCAAATTGATTGTGGTACCTTGCATTTAATCTTCAGTGTATGACAGACATTGGATGAAGAGGAGCCTCCACGCCGCCGAGGACTGCCGCAGAGGACCACCACTGAGGATCCACGCATCGGGGAAGACAGCTCCGCACCTCTGCTCTGCGCCGCCTTCGTTCTGGATGAAGATAGAAGATGGTGGAGCTTCCTGGAAGAAGACCTTCTCCGCCGAACTTCAGGAATGGTGAGTACCTATTTGGGGCTTAGTCTTAGGCTTTTTTTTATTTTTTGGGGTGTTTTTTTTTTTAAGATTAGGGTTTTTGGTCTGGAAAAGAGCTGATTGCCCTTTCCAGGTGTAGTAAAAGAGCTGAATGCCCTTTTAAGGGCAATGCCCATACAAATGCCCCTTTAGGGGCAATGGGTAGTTTAGTTTTTTTTTTAATGTTAGATTATTTTATTTTCAGGGTTTAGTGGGTGGGAGGTTTTACTGTTAGGGGGTAATTGGTAATTTGTTTGAGGTAAAAGAGCTGTTTAACTTAGGGCAATGCCCTGCAAAAGCCTTTTTAAGGGCTATTGGTAGTTTAGTATTAGATTAGGGGGTGTTTTTATAGGGGTATTAGTTTAGGTTTAATTTTTTTATTTGGATAGCTTTGTTTATTCTTTTCTGTAATTTTACTTTTTTATTTTTTGTAACTTTAGCTTAGGGGGTTGTATTTTGTAAACATAGACTGCCCTCTGGACAGGCTTATCGCCTAGTATATATATAAATGCAAAACTACAAATGTATCATTTAGAGATGTGCAACGGGATTTCATCTATTGGAACTCCTTACAATGGATTGGTGCAATAGGAAAGCTTATTAAATCATTATCTACAAAACATCCATATAGACTTTATTGCAGAACTTTGTATAAAAATCATTAGATTAACTTTTCAAAAGGATTGTGAGGGACTCCAGTGTCAGAGATCAGAAGGAAGATACCACATACTCAGTGTTATGATTAAAACTCACATTGACCCTTTTAGAAAATGCCAAATGTGAAACTGCCTCTGTTATAGTGTTGTCTGCATTGTCCAGAAAGCACAGGTCACTCTGCTATATTAAACTCATAATGTATCTAATTAAATCCCTTACTGATTCTTTGGTTATATGTAGGCATGTGTCTACCCCTGCACTTAGGTTTATTATAGCTACTTGTCTGTCTATCTATCTGTATCTATCTATCTATCTATCTATCTATCTATCTATCTATCTATCTATATCTATCTATCTGTATCTATCTGTATCTATGTATGTATGTATGTATCTATCTATCTATCTATCTATCTATCTATCTATCTATCGGTCTATGAATTATTTATCTATCAATTATCCTATAATGTGAGTTTTCTTATAGAATAGGACACCAGTAATGTCATTGTCCATTGTCACGTGGCTGATAATAATATATCAATGTACAAAAAAAACTAACCCTTGAGTTAAATTGAGCTCTACAAAGTGATTTGCATGGAGATGTTAGATAGATCTGGCTTAAATAAGGTTTTTGAAATTTAAATTAACATAATTAGGGTAAAGTGGAATAAGAAAGAATCATTTAAAGGGATATTCTATTGTAAAAATAGCATGATCTTTATGAATTAACATGTGCATAAATGTCTCCTTAAATATATGAATATGGCTGGTAAACCTACAATAGGGAATTTAATAAAAATGAATTAGCAACTCCGCAAATACAAAGAGATACTCTGGATTGACCCCTGAGCATAACTGTCTGTCACTCTAAGCATTCTGGGATTTTTGCGATAGACTGTGATCCCTGAACATTTTTGCTTGAAGCTATGATAGGCTGTCTGCCCATATGTATTAGTAGAGTATTTATATTCCCTTTACTCTGTGCAGATCATTAGCTTATCTAAGTCACAAAATGTCAAAATGAAAGTTTGTCTACAACACAAAAAGTCTTGATCCAGCCCTGAGAACAGTATATGGATGTAAAAAAATCTTGAAAGTAATTTGCATGTAATTTTCCTCCACGGCTAACGCTCGTTATCTGAATTCCGTCTCAGTTGACAATTTAATGGTAATAGCTTTGTGTTTGTATATCATCTGCGAGAATGCGCTTATTCTTGTAAAATCCAATCCCGACACAAGCAAAAGGAAGAAAAGTGTCTGCCCTGATGCATTCTGCCTGAGACCACAATGATAGTAATTTTCATTTCTGCTTAAAATTGTTCAGTAAACAATTACATTTCAATTAAAGAGAGGGTGTTCATGCAGAAATAAACTTTGTTACATGTAGTCCACTTTCATTATAACCACAAAGAAAATCCCCAGACAAGAATTAAAGTATTACATTAGAATTTACAAGTATATGTCCAATAATAAAAGAAAAAATACTAATTTAATTTCAGTGCATTAGATATTATTACAATTATGTTTAATCTGCATTTGGGCATCTTGAGAAACCATTATAAAGACACAGAACAGCTGATAGAAAGTGCTGAAATAATGCTTTAAACCATATGTGTAAATATCCATTGATATTCCAGGTATACTGTTTAATAGTTCATTCATGGCATACACCAGGAATACAGTGCACAGGTGCAATTATGACTGTACATCAATGTTCAGAACGCAGTACTATAGGACCTGACACCCTCAAATCCTTCATCACAAGCATAAGCTGAATCATTGTAAACACTTGCAGGACCACTAATCACAGTACAATAGCATAATCAATAAATGCATAATAAATAGACAATGTAAAAATACTTAGTTTTAATTTCTCATGAGTAGTAGATTTGTTTCTGGCAAATTTCAGTTAGTTTTATTTTCCCATTGCATCCTATGACAGCCATCAGCCAATCACAAAATGCATATATGTATATTCTGTAAATTCTTGTACATGCTCAGTAGGAGCTGGGGCCTCAGAAAGTGTAAATATAAACAGACTGTGCACATTTAGATAATTAGATAATGGATGTGAATTGGAAAGATGTTTAAAATGTTGTGTTCTATCTGAATCATTAAACGTTTTATTTTGACTTTAGTGTTCCTTTAAAAGCTATGTCCCCCCCCCCCTCTTATCTCACCTGCTGAGGACAATTCTGGACTTATACCAATGGGCTACTAGAGTAGGCAAACAATGGCTATATGGACCATGGCAGGCTTAGGTTTGTGAAGTAAAGAGTATGCAAAATATTCAAAATTCAGTTACAGGAAAAGGGGGCAATAAATAATGAAAAGACCTTACAGTTTAGCTTTTTTACGGCTAGATTTAGAGTTCTGCGGCCAAAGGGGTGCGTTAGCTACGCGTGCTTTTTTCCCCCCGCACCTTTTAAATACTGCTGGTATTTAGAGTTCACAGAATGGCTGCGTTTTCAGTGCGTTAGGCTCCAAAAAGGGAGCGTAGAGCATAATTTAACGCCACTGCAACTCTCGATACCAGCGGTGCTTACGGACGCGGCCAGCTTCAAAAACGTGCTTGTGCACGATTCCCCCATAGAAAACAATGGGGCAGTTTGAGCTGAAAAAAAACCTAACACCTGCAAAAAAGCAGCGTTCAGCTCCTAACGCAGCCCCATTGTTTTCTATGGGGAAACACTTCCTACGTCTGCACCTAACACTCTAACATGTACCCCGAGTCTAAACACCCCAAACCTTACACTTATTAACCCCTAATCTGCCGCCCCCGCTATCGCTGACCCCTGCATATTATTATTAACCCCTAATCTGCCGCTCCGTATACCGCCGCAACATACATTATAGTTATGTACCCCTAATCTGCTGCCCCTAACACCGCCGACCCCTATATTATATTTATTAACCCCCCCACAACGTCGCCGCCAGCTACCTACAATAATTAACCCCTAATCTGCCGATCGGAGCTCACCGCTACTATAATAAATGTATTAACCCCTAAAGCTAAGTCTAACCCTAACACTAACACCCCCCTAAGTTAAATATAATTTTTATCTAACAAAATAAATTAACTCTTATCAAATAAATTATTCCTATTTAAAGCTAAATACGTACCTGTAAAATAAACCCTAATATAGCTACAATATAAATTATAATTATATTGTAGCTATTTTAGGATTAATATTTATTTTACAGGCAACTTTGTATTTATTTTAACCAGGTACAATAGCTATTAAATAGTTAATAACTATTTAATAGCTACCTAGTTAAAATAATTACAAAATTACCCGTAAAATAAATCCTAACCTAAGTTACAATTAAACCTAACACTACACTATCAATAAATAAATTAAATAAACTACCTACAATTACCTACAATTAAACCTAACACTACACTATCAATAAATTAATTAAATAAAATACCTACAAATAACTACAATTAAATAAACTAACTAAAGTACAAAAAATAAAAAAGAACTAAGTTACAAAAAATAAAAAAATATTTACAAACATTAGAAAAATATTACAACAATTTTAAACTAATTACACCTACTCTAAGCCCCCTAATAAAATAACAAAGACCCCAATAATAAAAAAATGCCCTACCCTATTCTAAATTAAAAAAGTTCAAAGCTCTTTTACCTTACCAGCCCTGAAAAGGGCCATTTGCGCTGCATGCCCCAAAGAATTCAGCTCTTTTGCCTGTAAAAAAAAACATACAATACCCCCCCCCCAACATTACAACCCACCACCCACATACCCCTAATCTAACCCAAACCCCCCTTAAATAAACCTAACACTAAGCCCCTGAAGATCTTCCTACCTTATCTTCACCATGCCAGGTTCACCGATCCGTCCTCGGAAGTCTTGATCCAAGCCTCGGAAGTGTTGATCCAAGCCCAAGCGGGGGCTGAAGAGTGACGTCCATCCTCCGGCTGAAGTCTTGATCCAAGCGGGCAGAAGAGGACATCGGGACCGGCAAACATCTTCTTCCAAGCCGCATCTTCTATGTTCTTCAATCCGATGACGACCGGCTGATCTTCAAGACCTCCAGCGCGGATCCATCTATCTTCACAGACGACTTCCCGACGAATGACGGTTCCTTTAAGGGACGTCATCCAAGATGGCGTCCCTTGAATTCCGATTGGCTGATAGGATTCTATCAGACAATCGGAATTAAGGAATATCAAAAGAAATCCAGCAAACCTCCCAGGCGTAAGTTAAATTTGAAATTTTATTTGAAAAACCGTGCAAGAATAAAAAAAGTAAAACACATATAATGTCCCAGCAACCTGGAACAAGTTAAGAATTCGTCCTACGCGTTTCAGCAAATATCAGCCTTATTCATGGACATAATTCACTCCTCACAAACAAGTCTATTTAAACACACCCTGTCTTCGTAATCTATCTAATAGAGTGCGTGGAATGTAAAAAACAATATATTGGGTGCACCTCCAGGGAGTGTAGAAACAGGATTAGGGAGCATCTTAAAAATATTGAGCATGGTATTGAATGCTCTGACCTTGCTAGACATTTTATACATGTCCACAATAAAATGGTGAACAGTCTAAAATGGCAAATCATTGACTATATCAAACCTGCCATACGTGGCGGAGATAGAGTATCTAAACTTTCACACAAAGAGGCTTTCTGGATTTTCAAAATGAAAACTAGGATCCCAGATGGTTTCAACATAGTAGGCGATGTCATTAATTTCTGGAGGCATCAATAGATAGGAATCATACATATGATCTTATAATGTCTATTATGTTGCAAAATGTGAACACTTTCATTTAAGTGGTTTTATATCATGTACTAGAGATGGATACACAGAAGTAGTGTTCAGATCGGTCTACATATATACCTTATAGTCATGTGTTAGCAGAGTTAATTTGATCTTTCAAAACATTTTAGGTATATTAATGTTAGAATTAGTTAAATGTATTCTGAACCATATAATATGCATATATATATATCCATTATTCTGTGCACCACCGCAATATTTTGTAGTACATTTTGTAGTTCTTCATAAATGAGCCCAATTGTGCATACAATGCATGTCATACTGCTATTGATGGTATTAATAATGTGATGCATTCAGTATCACCTATTTTCTATATAGCCAATATCTATACATCTGCATATATTATAATTAATTTTCTCTTGTATAAGGGTTTTACACTAATGAAGGCAGTTTTCACATATAAGAATTTTTTATTGCCTATGGTTAATATGCTATTTGAAATATGTATATATATAGTCCAAAATGTTATAAAACAATGAGAATTCAATATTTTTGTATGCTATGTATAGTTGATACTTAGAGTGATAACGTTACAATCCATCTAAATGAAAGGCTCATTATAGTTAGTCTGTCTTTAATTTAATAAAGTGATACTATAGGTCTGTCCCTTTAATAATTAGTACCTGGGGCCTGATGACAAGGGTGTGTTTAAATAGACTTGTTTGTGAGGAGTGAATTATGTCCATGAATAAGGCTGATATTTGCTGAAACGCGTAGGATGAATTCTTAACTTGTTCCAGGTTGCTGGGACATTATATGTGTTTTACTTTTTTTATTCTTGCACGGTTTTTCAAATAAAATTTCAAATTGAACTTACGCCTGGGAGGTTTGCTGGATTTCTTTTGATATTCCTTGCTGTCTACCAACCAGCTTAAACCTCTGCATTTTCAGGACAGGAGGCGCACAGTACCCGGCTTACTGACCGGCAGATGACGTCATCGCAGAACGCCTGAGTGTGTTAACAGGCATCCACAGAGGCGGAAGCTCTCACGAAGTTTGAGACTCACTTCACCGCAGAGTTTAGCAACGGCAGCCAGAGGTGTTTCGTACCGGCCCGGGGACCCACGGAATGGTGAACGATCCGGAGCCTGAATGGGCTGCTCGATATATGCTTAGAACTACTAGCGCTGGTGAGTCTAGATGAAATCGCTTTACATTTTCTCTAAGGATTGATGCTGCTGGGTTTATACCGTATTAGTCTTGAGCTGTCTAAAGGGGGAGTGATTGTACTTAATCGGAATTAAGGTAGGAAAATTCTAATTGGCTGATGGAATCAGCCAATCAGAATCAAGTCAATCCGATTGGCTGATCCAATCAGCCAATCAGATTGAGCTCGCATTCTATTGGCTGTTCCGATCAGCCAATAGAATGCGAGCTCAATCTGATTGGCTGATTGGATCAGCCAATCGGATTGAACTTGATTCTGATTGGCTGATTCCATCAGCCAATCATAATTTTCCTACCTTAATTCCGATTGGCTGATAGAATCCTATCAGCCAATCGGAATTCGAGGGACGCCATCTTGGATGACGTCCCTTAAAGGAACCGTCATTCGTCAGGAAGTCGTCGGTGAAGATGGATGGATCTGCGCTGGAGGTCTTGAAGATCAGCCGGTCGTCATCGGATTGAAGAACATAGAAGATGCGGCTTTGAAGAAGATGTTTGCCGGTCCGGATGTCCTCTTCTGCCCGCTTGGATCAAGACTTCAGCCGGAGGATGGATGTCACTCTTCAGCCCCCGCTTGGGCTTGGATCAACACTTCCGGGGCTTGGATCAAGACTTCTGAGGACGGATCGGTGAACCTGGCATGGTGAAGATAAGGTAGGAAGATCTTCAGGGGCTTAGTGTTAGGTTTATTTAAGGGGGGTTTGGGTTAGATTAGGGGTATGTGGGTAGTGGGTTGTAATGTTGGGGGGTATTGTATGTTTTTTTTTACAGGCAAAAGAGCAGAATTCTTTGGGGCATGCCCCGCAAATGGCCCTTTTCAGGGCTGGTAAGGTAAAAGAGCTTTGAACTTTTTAATTTAGAATAGGGTAGGGCATTTTTTTTATTTTGGGGGTCTTTGTTATTTTATTAGGGGGCTTAGAGTAGGTGTAATTAGTTTAAAATTGTTGTAATATTTTTCTAATGTTTGTAAATATTTTTTTATTTTTTGTAACTTAGTTCTTTTTTATTTTTTGTACTTTAGTTAGTTTATTTAATTGTAGTTATTTGTAGGTATTTTATTTAATTAATTTATTGATAGTGTAGTGTTAGGTTTAATTGTAGGTAATTGTAGGTAGTTTATTTAATTTATTTATTGATAGTGTAGTGTTAGGTTTAATTGTAACTAAGGTTAGGATTTATTTTACAGGTAATTTTGTAATTATTTTAACTAGGTAACTATGTTAGTGTTAGGGTTAGACTTAGCTTTAGGGGTTAAAAAAATTATTAGAATAGCGGTGCGCTCCAGTCAGCAGATTAGGGGTAATGCTTGAAGTTAGGTGTCGGCGATGTTAGGGAGGGCAGATTAGGGGTTAATACTATTTATTATAGGGTTATTGAGGCGGGAGTGAGGTGGATTAGGGGTTAATAACTTTATTATAGTAGCGGTGTGGTCCGCTCGGCAGATTAGGGGTTAATAAGTGTAGGTAGGTGGCGGCGACGTTGGGGGGGGGCAGATTAGGGGTTAATAAATATAATATAGGGGTCGGCGTTATTAGGGGCAGCAGATTAGGGGTACATAGGGATAATTTAGCTGGCGGCGGTGTACGGAGCGGCAGATTAGGGGTTAAAAAATGTAATAGAGTGGCGGCGATGTGGGGGGACCTCGGTTTAGGGGTACATAGGTAGTTTATGGGTGTTAGTGTACTTTAGAGCACAGTAGTTAAGAGCTTTATAAACCGGCGTCAGCCCAGAAAGCTCTTAACTACTGGGTTTTTTCTGCGGCTGGAGTTTTGTCGTTAGATTTCTAACGCTCACTTCAGCCACGACTCTAAATACCGGCGTTAGAAAGATCCCATTGAAAAGATAGGATACGCAAATGGCATAGGGGGATCTGCGGTATGGAAAAGTTGCGGCTGTAAAGTGAGCGTTTGACCCTTTCCTGACTGACTCCAAATACCAGAGGGCGGTAAAAACCAGCGTTAGGAGCCTCTAACGCTGGTTTTGACGGCTACCACCCAACTCTAAATCTAGCCGTAAGTTTTTAGAACTAATTAAAACTTTTACAATCTCAAGTGGCTTATTACGTTTTTAACATGCAATAGCCTGGCTGCTGTGTCTGGTTATAAGCCATGTTGCCCGTTCTCTCCCAGCATTTACTTTCTGCACGGGTGGCCCCGAGCAGTAAACTTATGTTTTTGCTCTGCATATGTTTCTGTTTTGGGCAGAAAAAAAAAAAGAAAAATAGTTCCCGTCTGTTATTCTTTCAAAAGGATTTTAATTTATAGATACACCAGGATCAAGGAAAAAGGACAACACTTTAGACCAGCTTTTGGCTATTATTTGTGTCTAAGCTGAGCTATATTTGGGGTTAGGTACTTTTGTAAAGGGGGGGGGTTGTTATTAAAGGGACATACAACAAGTTAGGATAGAGACAACATATAATAATATGTACTTTAATTACTTTACCTACAAATGTATACTGCAGTGCCTCACCATTAACCCTTTCTTTTTAGTTTCTGAATTGAAAAGCTCTAACTCCCCCACACAATTCCTTTTATGGCTGTATCTATAGCTATTGTTGCTTTTGGTAGAATACGAAAGTGCACAGGGATTATCTGCTGGAGCAACCTAGAAGCTGGGAACTCAATTGAAATACAATGCCTGTGTCTAAACACTGATAAGGGGGGTGGAGTTGTCTGCTCCAGGCAGCTTAGCTATGCAATTCATTTTGCTTATTTTTGAAAATTATTTTAAAATTCTTGCCAGCAATGTTTATGCAAACTATTTTTTTTAATTAATTAGCCCTTTTATGATATGCACAGATTTCAACCTGTTTTATGTCCCTGTAAGCTGAGCTACAACTTTGTTTTCCAGAGTTTTCTTGGGGAGATGTAATTGATTATAGGGGTTGCTTGGGCAGGCTTCTGCATTTTATGTTTTGGTGAATATTATTAAATTGGTTGCTGTAAGTTACCTTTAAGATTTAATGGATGTGGTACAGGACATAGCATACCCTTAGGTACAGTTATTATGCGCTAAAGAGGGACAAGTCCCCTAGAGAAGTTGTAGGTATGGGGCTGATAGTATAGCTGATATTTAGTACTCTGGGGAGATCCAAATTCAGAGTCTTAGTTGGAGCAAAAGGCAAACCAGGATATCATTTAGACCAGAGCGATAAGAACATGATTAAACCAGGATATCATTTAGACCAGAGCGATAAGAACATGATTAAACCAGGATATAATTTAGACCAGAGTGATAAGAACATGATTAAACCAGGATATCATTTAGACCAGAGCGATAAGAACATGATTAAACCAGGATATCATTTAGACCAGAGCGATAAGAACATGATTAAACCAGGATATCATTTAGACCAGAGCGATAAGAACATGATTAAACCAGGATATCATTTAGACCAGAGCGATAAGAACATGATTAAACCAGGATATCATTTAGACTAGAGCAAAAAGAACATGATTAAACCAGGATATCATTTAGACCAGAGCGATAAGAACATGATTAAACCAGGATATCATTTAGACCAGAGCGATAAGAACATGATTAAACCAGGATATCATTTAGACCAGAGCGATAAGAACATGATTAAACCAGGATATAATTTAGACCAGAGCGATAAGAACATGATTAAACCAGGATATCATTTAGACCAGAGTGATAAGAACATGATTAAACCAGGATATCATTTAGACCAGAGCGATAAGAACATGATTAAACCAGGATATCATTTAGACCAGAGCGATAAGAACATGATTAAACCAGGATATCATTTAGAACAGAGTGATAAGAACATGATTAAACCAGGATATCATTTAGACCAGAGCGATAAGAACATGATTAAACCAGGATATCATTTAGACCAGAACGATAAGAACATGATTAAACCAGGATATCATTTAGACTAGAGCAATAAGAACATGATTAAACCAGGATATCATTTAGACCAGAGCGATAAGAACATGATTAAACCAGGATATCATTTAGACTAGAGCGATAAGAACATGATTAAACCAGGATATCATTTAGACCAGAGCGATAAGAACATGATTAAACCAGGATATCATTTAGACTAGAGCGATAAGAACATGATTAAACCAGGATATCATTTAGACCAGAGCGATAAGAACATGATTAAACCAGGATATCATTTAGACTAGAGCAATAAGAACATGATTAAACCAGGATATCATTTAGACCAGAGCGATAAGAACATGATTAAACCAGGATATCATTTAGACCAGAGCGATAAGAACATGATTAAACCAGGATATCATTTAGACCAGAGCGATAAGAACATGATTAAACCAGGATATCATTTAGACCAGAGTGATAAGAACATGATTAAACCAGGATATCATTTAGACTAGAGCGATAAGAACATGATTAAACCAGGATATCATTTAGACCAGAGTTATAAGAACATGATTAAACCAGGATATCATTTAGACTAGAGCGATAAGAACATGATTAAACCAGGATATCATTTAGACCAGAGTGATAAGAACATGATTAAACCAGGATATCATTTAGACCAGAGCGATAAGAACATGATTAAACCAGGATATCATTTAGACCAGAGCGATAAGAACATGATTAAACCAGGATATCATTTAGACCAGAGCGATAAGAACATGATTAAACCAGGATATCATTTAGACCAGAGCGATAAGAACATGATTAAACCAGGATATCATTTAGACCAGAGCGATAAGAACATGATTAAACCAGGATATCATTTAGACCAGAGCGATAAGAACATGATTAAACCAGGAGAGACCAAGAGGGCTGTTAATGGAAAATGAATGAGAACCAGAAACAATATTTAGCTCCTGGAAGCTAGGTTGTCTGATATTAAGGTACCAGCACTGGAAGGCTTCTGTGATGGGAACTGATAGTCTCAGGCTCTAATAGGAACTAGCCTTGTATGTGAGGTCTCAGGAATAGGTAGTGCTTGTTATTCAGAATATGCCGCTCATATCAGATGTTTGGGGGTGTTATTTTAGAGTGGTTACTTAGGACATTACACATGCTGTTGTAATCTTTATGTTTTGGGAATTCATTAATTAATATTTGCTTTGCAATTATACACAGACATGTATTTGTTTGTTTAACAATTAGCCAGCTACTGTTTAACTATTTGAACATATTTAAACAGAGCTGTTCTATATGTATGACAACTTGACAGTGTCCTATAAAATCAGTTCACCAGCTACATTACTATATTATTATCCTCATTATAACTTTCTCACATTCTCCGATGAAATAATAAGGAATAGGATTGTCGGTATGCCAAATTATTGCATTGGGTCTTGGGGAAAACTGAAGAATGCTACAATATGATTTTAAGAATTTTTAACCACAGTTATTTTGTAAATATCAGAATTTGTTCTCACAATTAACGATTGGTTTGCGCAACTTAGTTTAATTTTCCATGTATGAAGAAACAGCTCATTAACATCTAATTAAATATTCAATTTATCATCAGGTTATAGGGCATCAATTAGAAAGTAAAAACATTTATCTTGTACGTGGAAGGGTGTCATTGATTAATCTCTTTTCGAGCAGCGTGTGCCTATTATTTGGCCCGTGATAAAGCATTCAATCATACATTATCACAGGAAACTGCACATGTTTTATAGGACATTATCACAAGGAAAAGATGAGGCTACAGATTTATAACACTTCAGAATTAGCCGGCTTTACCAATAGTCTGTTTATGAAGTTTCATTTTGACTTACAGTTTTTCATTTAAAGATCAAAGTAAACTTCAGTAGAGTGTTACACTCTTTTATTTTGTAGTACGTATATGAGACAGCTACACATCAAGAAACCTCCTTTATAATATTTCAAGTTAAATCAGGAATTTGTAAGGTTCAGACCGATGTATATAGAAATAATATGTGGGAATCTCATTTGAAATAGAGCCTTCCAGCTTTACATAACTGTTTATGTGCATCTATCCTAATTAGCACATCTTGTATTTTATCAAAGAAAAGTACCCACAAACATAAAATGTCAAATCCTTTGCAGATAAGGAGGACAGTGATGTTTTGAGTATATCCAGTTTGAATAAAACAAAGAGATTAGGTTAGGCCAATACAAAGATGATTGTTTCTAGTTGTATTCCTGTGTGACACAAAACAAGCAACCACTATTAGAGTTTCATACACCATGGGAAGATTGTACTCAGCAACAAGACACAAGGTAGTTATACTGCATCAGCAAGGTATCTAAAAGGCAGACAGGAGTTTTCAGATGTGCTGCCCAAGCTCGTCTGAAGAAGCACAAAGAAACCGATGGTGTTGAGGACCATAGACGCAGTGGTCGGCCAAGGAAAGTGAAGTAGATGAAAAACACATCATGCTTACTTCCTTTTGTAATCAGAAGATGTCCAGCAATGTCATTAGCTAAGAATTGGCAGAAACCAGTGGGACCCTGGTACAACCATCTTTTGTCTGGAGACGTCTGGTCAGAAGTGGTCGTAATGGAAGACTTGCTGCCAAATAGCCATATCTCCGACATACAAACAAGGCCAAGAGACTAGACAATGCACGACAATATAGGAACAGGGGTGCAAAAAAAATGGCAGCAGGTGCTCTGGACTGATGAGTCAAAATGTTTAATATTTGGCTGTAGCAGAAGGCAGTTTGTTTATTGTGGAGGTTCCTTGCAAGTTTGGAACTGCATTTCTGCAAATGGAATTGGGGATTTTGTCAGAATGAATGGTTCCTTCTGTGCTCAGAAGTACAGGCAAATATTTAACCATCATGCAATATCAGGTAGGCATCTGATTGGCCCCAAATGTATTAATCAGCATGAAAACAACACCAAACATACAGCCAAACTCATTAATAGACATGTGTATTTGTTTCATTCATTGCCAAATGCGGATAAAGGTGGCCACTGGTGAAATTAGTTTATTTTCTAAACTGGATTTCTTCTTGTGAAAGTGCAACACACTAAGATATGGATTTGTACAGATCTATTTATCTAGTCATTGATAAATATCTTCAGTGTAAAGAAGAACAAGGAGTCCTGGAAGTGAAAGAATGGCCCCCACAGAGCCCTAATCTCAGCATTTTCCAGTGGGTCTGGGATTACATGAATAGACAGAAGCAACTGAGGATGCCTAGATCCACAGAATGTGGGGTTAGTTCTTTTAGATGTTTGGAACAACCTACCTGCCTTAAATAAATATTTGCAAGTGTATTTGAGTGGAAAGGGCTCCAAAGTATATAAACAAATGTATATATGTGAATACATGTGTATTTATGTATTGATATATGTATATACATATCTACACATATACACATATACACACACACATATATATATATATATATTATTTTTTTAAAAATTGAATATTAATATTTAAAAATGTGTATTACTGTGAATTTAATATAAATATATTAAATATATCCAATGTTTTTCACTTAGGGGAAAATGTTCAATGTATTTTTAAATAGAAAATCATATATATCTGTATATATCTATATCCATATATTTTTCATATATAAATAATATATACTTGGCTTTGTTCCGTCTCAGCATTTTAACCGATTTAACACCATCTTGGATGCCAATAGATTTGTTAGAAAATTGGTGTTACGTAAACACTTTATCGATGCTGAGATGGTACAGGACCAGGAAAAACTGGATTCGGACACAAAAGATATAAATGAACCAATGCCATTTACTGACATATGCTCTATTATTAATTTGCAGGACTTACAGGTTGAAAGTGATGGTACAAGGGATGATTTAGTTAATGAATCTCATATTGATTTTAGTAACTGCAGAAAAAAGAGCAATTTTTATCCTGTACACTCTAGATCAAATGCGATAGAAGTTTATCAAAAAATAGTTGAAGAAAAGTTAAGGAAACTTAATGATACAACTAACATTAAGACAACAAATATGACAAAGAAAGAAAAAGAGGCACTAACAAAGCTTTCGCAGGATAGTAGAATAGTGAATAGACCATCCGACAAGGGTGGGAACGTTGTGGTATTAGATAGAGTAGCATATATTAGTGAAGCACAACGACAACTCAAGGACAGGGAGGTACACCTAAAGTTGAGGGAAAATCCCACTGAGCAATATAGGAACATACTGAAAGAAATAGTTAAAATGGCAAGGTATAATAAGATTATAACACAAGCTATTGAAGAGACTCTCATTCCAGAGTACCCAATAACACCGATATACCACTACTTTCTTAAAGTCCACAAAGATCTCACAAACCCCCCAGGTCGTCCAATAATTGCGGGAATAGAATCACTGAATGAACCACTATCAGAACTTATGGATAATTACCTTCAACCGCTAGTAAAAAAACTTCCTAGTTACATACAAGACACAACATCGCTGCTATTACAGCTTAAACAAATTAAGTGGAAACCAACTTATCGGTTCTTTGTAGCTGATGTTTTGTCACTCTACACTTCCATTCAACATGCCAAAGGACTAGAAGCCTTGGAATATTTTTTAGAAAGATATAGCAATTATGAGAACAACACCAAACAATTCATACTGAGATCTATTGACTACCTCTTGACACACAATTTTTTTATGTTTGATGGGGGCTTCTATCTCCAGAGACGTGAGACTGCTATGGGGGCAAAATTTGCCCCCTGTTATGCCAACCTTTATATGGGTTGGTGGGAGCAGTCCCACGTCTATGGAGATGGGAACCACTATCGTGACAACATCATTCTATATGCACGTTATATAGATGATTTGATTTTTGTTTTGGACTGCAGTGAACAAACAGTTGAAAAATTCTTAACCTATCTAAATGGGAACAATAGAGGCATTAGTTTCCTAGGGGAACAAAACAAAAATCAGATTAATTTCTTAGATATAGTAGTATCAGCAAATACAGACGAATATGTCATTGAGACTGATCTCTTCAGAAAACCTACGGCAGGGAATACCATCCTAGAATTTAACTCGAGTCACCCCCAACATACACTTCGTGGCATTCCAAAGGGTCAATTCATACGTGCAAAACATAATTGTTCAAACCAAGACAATTATATTAAACAGGTAAACAACCTGACACAGTGTTTAAAGGAAATAGGCTACAGTGAAGACATTTTGAACAGAGCAAAAATGGAAGTTGACCAAATCCCCAGAGAACAACTCTTAGGGTATAAAAAAAGAAGTAATAGGGGAACCAAAGAGAAAACAAAATTCATTACTACATACAGTGCACAATATGGGCAGGTATGCAATATCATCAGAGAGAGCATCTCTATCTTGGGCACTGACCCCATATTGAAGAAAATCATACAGGATGGTTGTGAGTTTATCTCTAAAAAGGGTAAAACAATATGTAATATTGTATCCCCTTCAGATCTCCCAAGAGAGACCAAGACATGTTGGTTAAAACAACAAAAATGGTTTTTTAAATGTAGGAAAAACATATGCAAAACTTGTGATTATGTAGAGGAGGGCAATACCTGCAGTTCTACAACTACTAAACAAACACATGAGATAAAATTCTATATAAACTGCAATACAACACGTAATATACCTCCTCACCTGTAGGGGCTGTTTGAAGCAGTACGTAGGCAGAACCAAGAGGGCCCTAAAAGATAGGGTACTACAACATCTCAGATCCATTGAGGATGAGGAGTCAACTACACAGATAGCAAAACATTTTAGGGAATTTCACAATTCCAATCCTAATCTCTCACAAGTACAGGGAATCGATCATGTGCCCAGTTGGAGAAGGGGGGCAATAGAGAGAATAAACTGAACCTTAGGGAGGTATTTTGGATATTTACCCTCAAAACATCCATCCCTGATGGTTTAAACTTTAGGAGAGATATTGATCTGTATGTGTAAGAATTGTTTAGCAATGAAATAACTTTTAATGAGGTTATTATTCTTATAATGGAATTTTTCAGGAATAAGAATGCTATATAAATATAGTATAGGAATAGCACAATTAACTTCATTAAATGAAATACTTCATCCCAGATATATATATTTGATCGATTAGAAGGTGTACATATATTTAGTTATAATTCTAAGAAAAGTGGAATAATGAATCATAAATTATCTCTTTTTGATTAACTTGATAGTGTAGTAAATGTACAATTAATTATAAATTGCCCTTCTTTTTGACCAATTTTATTATGCAGTAATAATGTAATCCAGATACATGTATTTAAGATAGAGGGTTTACATATATTTGACATGCTGTACCTTTAATATTTAAAAAAAGTGGTGTATAAAAAGCCGGAAATGGCCGATGCTCCTCCATGCAGTGAACAAGTGCCGTGTGCACGAAACATGTCTGCTGAGGAGCACGGCTATACACTGTATACCCCTATTACTAATTTTCATGATTTTAATGATGTTTGGAAATAAAATACTTTTTATATTTTTTACCTACTTGTCTATGACTGGTGCTTTGGACTACTATGTACATTTAAATAATATATAGGTAGTGATTTTTTTTATTTTTATCATATATATATATATATATATATATTATTTTAATACTTCTGTATACATAGCACCCTCAGATAGCTAGTACAGTACTCTAATCGGAAAGGTAATATTTGTTGTTTTAAATAAATATAGACTAGAACACAAAAACCATTAAAAGACACAAGCAGCGAAAGCATGCAAGGAAAATTTAAATTTTTGATATATATATATATATATATATATATATATATATATATATATATATATAATTTTTTTTTTAATATGAATTAAAAAGTTTGGATTTTAGAATAAGTTTGGATTTTGGAATGCCGGATTTTGGGGATTTGTACATTTCCAGTCAAACATCTTGCCATATACCATATCCCTTTTTAATTAAATATAAAAGTTTCATTTTTTTATTTTTTTTATAAATGTGTATATTTGAGTGTAATATTTTATTTTAATGTGTTTTGTGAAACTTTTTTAACCCTTACAGTTCTTAGATCATACTAATTCTTCTTATGCTTTAAGTGCTTTCGCTCGAGTGCAACCCATGACTTTAAATTGTAATATAAGCGATATTTAGTGCGGTTGCGATATCCATTTAAATTAATAGGTGCGCTAGACTGATGTCAAACATGCTAAACCGTCTCTTGTAAACCTATTTTACCATGGACTTGTAATATCAATTTGTGGGCTAATTTTAGCACGGTCCAGTGATATTGCTATTGTGTCCCACATAAGCATTAGTGTGCCACTTATATACCGGTATGTTGTCTGTCACGATTATTCACTTAAATGGTTATATTTATGATTCTAAGGGAAGAAAGATCAGTTGCTATGGAGACTGTGTGTGTTTACATTACGCATCGTCCTCTTTTTATCATTTTCAAATCCCCAGAAATATTTGCTGCTAGAATCTCAGGTAATAAGAAATATTTAAAAGTACACAACTGCCAAGTCATGTTTTCATTAATTTGTTTTTATTTTTGCATTCTTGAATGTAGAATGGACAATTAAAGAAGCGAATATGAATGCTATTACACCTCATGGACACAGGACTGCTTAGTATGTGATTAACAGAATCACAACTTCTTACATTCATGGTAAATTCCCAAAGCAGTAATACTGGGAACAATTCCTGAATATATAAAGTGTGAGTAATGCATGGAAATGATTTCTCCTTACTCTGTAACAATTATTTTATTATGTATTATATAATATTATAATTTATTATATTGATATTATTAAAATATTCATCTGTTATCAGCTAAAGACAAGAATACCTTTAACTTTGTGACAGTTTTATTGAAAGTTGTGAGCATGTGAGCAATATGTTGTGCTGTAGTATACACAACCCCTGTTGCTTAAGAAAATACTAAAATGCAGATTAGTTCATTTATTTTGTACCAGACAACACCAACCTTCCTTGTCAATAACAAAAGCTATAAAGCCACAAAAATATATGTGCAGAGGTAACAATCGCCTAGATTTAGAGTTCTGCGTTAGCCGTCAAAACCAGCGTTAAGGGCTCCTAACGCTGCTTTTTACCGCCCGCTGGTATTTAGAGTCAGTCAGGAAAGGGTCTAACGCTTACTATCCAGCCGCGACTTTTCCATACCGCAGATCCCCTTACGCCAATTGCGTATCCTATCTTTTCAATGGGATCTTCCTAACGCCGGTATTTAGAGTCTTGGCTGAAGTGAGCGTTAGAACTCTAGCAACAAAACTCCAGCCGCAGAAAAAAGTCAGGAGTTAAGAGCTTTATGGGCTAATGCCGGTTTATAAAGCTCTTAACTACTGTGCTCTAAAGTACACTAACACCCATAAACTACCTATGTACCCCTAAACCGAGGTCCCCCCACATCGCCGCCACTATAATACATTTTTTTAACACCTAATCTGCCGACCGCACACCGCCGCCACCTACATTATCCTTATGAACCTCTAATCTGCTGCCCCTAACACCGCCGACACCTACATAATATTTATTAACCCCTAATCTGCCCCCCAACGTCACTGCTACCTTACCTACACTTATTAACCCCTAATCTGCCGACCGGACCTCGCCGCCACTATAATAAATGTATTAACCCCTAAACCGCCTCACTCCCGCCTCGCAAACCCTATAATAAATAGTATTTACCCCTGATCTGCCCCCCCTAACTTCAAGTATTAACCCCTAATCTGCCGACCGGACCTCGCCGCCACTATAATAAATGTATTAACCCCTAAATCTAAGTCTAACCCTAACCCTAACACCCCCCTAAGTTAAATATAATTTTTATCTAACGAAATAAATTAAATCTTATTAAATAAATTAATCCTATTTAAAGCTAAATACTTACCTGTAAAATAAACCCTAATATTTATTTATTTTAACTAGGTACAATAGCTATTAAATAGTTATTAACTATTTAATAACTACCTAGTTAAAATAATTACAAATTACCCGTAAAATAAATCCTAACCTAAGTTACAATTAAACCTAACACTACACTATCAATAAATTAATTAATTAACTAACTAAACTACCTACAATTACCTACAATTAAATCAACTAAACTAAATTACAAAAAAAAAACCAAACACTAAATTACAAAAAATCAAAAAAGATTACAAGAATTTTAAACTAATTACACCTACTCTAAGCCCCCTAAAAAAATAACAAAGACCCCCAAAATAAAAAATGACCTACCCTATTCTAAAATAAAAAGTTAACAGCTCTATTACCTTACCAGCCCTTAAAAGGGCTTTTTGTGGGGCATGCCCCAAAGAAATCAGCTCTTTTGCCTGTTAAAAAAACCCATACAATACCCCCCCAACATTACAACCCACCACCCACATACCTCTAATCTAACCCACCCAAACCCCCCTTAAAAAACCTAACACTAAGCCCCTGAAGATCTTCCTACCTTGTCTTCACCCAGCCGGGTATCACCGATCCGTCCAGAAGAGGGTCCGAAGTCTTCATCCTATCCGGCAAGAAGAGGTCCTCCAGAGAGTCCAAAGTCTTCATCCAGGCGGCATCTTCTATCTTCTTCCATCCGGAGCGGAGCGGAGCGGGTCCATCTTGAAGCAGCCGACGTGGAGCCATCCTTCCTCACCAACGGACTAACGAGGAATGAAGGTTCCTTTAAATGACGTCATCCAAGATGGCGTCCCTCGAATTCCGATTGGCTGATAGGATTCTATCAGCCAATCGAAATTAAGGTAGGAAAAATCTGATTGGCTGATTGAATCAGCCAATCAGATTCAAGTTCAATCCGATTGGCTGATCCAATCAGCCAATCAGATTGAGCTTGCATTCTATTGGCTGTTCCGATCTTCATTCGTCGTTAGTCCGTCGGTGAGGAAAGATGGCTCCGCGTCGGCTGCTTCAAGATGGACCCGCTCCGCACCGGATGGAAGAAGATGCCGCCTGGATGAAGACTTTGGACCCTTTGGAGGACCTCTTCTTGCCGGATAGGATGAAGACTTCGGACCCTCTGGAGGACCTCTTCTTGCCGGATAGGATGAAGACTTCGGACCCTCTTCTGGACGGATCGGTGATACCCGGCTGGGTGAAGACAAGGTAGGAAGATCTTCAGGGGCTTAGTGTTAGGTTTTTAAGGGGGCTTTGGGTGGGTTAGATTAGGGGTATGTGGGTGGTGGGTTGTAATGTTGGGGGGGTATTGTATGGGTTTTTTTTACAGGCAAAAGAGCCGATTTCTTTGGGGCATGCCCCGCAAAAAGCCCTTTTAGGGGCTGGTAAGGTAATAGAGCTGTTAACTTTTTATTTTAGAATAGGGTAGGGCATTTTTTTATTTTGGGAGGCTTTGTTATTTTTTTAGGGGGCTTAGAGCAGGTGTAATTAGTTTAAAATTCTTGTAATCTTATTTTATTTTTTTGTAATTTAGTGTTTGTTTGTTTTTGTAATTTAGTTTAGTTGATTTAATTGTAGGTAATTGTAGGTAGGTTAGTTAATTAATTTATTGATAGTGTAGTGTTAGGTTTAATTGTAACTTAGGTTAGGATTTATTTTACAGGTAATTTTGTAATTATTTTAACTAGGTAGCTATTAAATAGTAAATAACTATTTAATAGCTATTGTACCTAGTTAAAATAAATACAAAGTTGCCTGTAAAATAAATATAAATGCTAAAATAGCTACAATATAATTATTCGTTATATTGTAGCTATATTAAGGTTTATTTTACAGGTAAGTATTTAGCTTTAAATATGATTAATTTATTTAATAAGAAATAATTTATTTAGTTAGATAAAAATGATATTTAACTTAGGGGGGTGTTAGGGTTAGGGTTAGACTTAGCTTTAGGGGTTAATACATTTATTAGAGTAGCGGCGAGGTCCGGTTAGCAGATTAGGGGTTAATACTTGACGTTAGTTGGCGGTGATGTTAGGGAGGGCATATTAGGGGTTAATACTATTTATTATAGTGTTTGCGAGGCGGGAGTGAAGCGGTTTAGGGGTTAATACATTTATTATAGTGGCGGCGAGGTCCGGTCGGCAGATTAGGGGTTAATAAGTGTAGGTAAGGTAGCAGCAACGTTGGGGGGGGGGGGGGCAGATTAGGGGTTAATAAATATAATGTAGGTGTCGGCGACGTTGGGGGCAGGAGATTAGGGGGGCTGCGTTAGGAGCTGAATGCTGCTTTTTTGCAGGTGTTAGGTTTTTTTTCAGCTCAAACTGCCCCATTGTTTCCTATGGGGAAATCGTGCACGAGCACGTATTTCAAGCTGGCCGCTACCGTAAGCAACGCTGGTATTTAGAGTTGAAGTGGTGGTAAATTATGCTCTACGCTCCCTTTTTGGTGCGTAACGCAGTCCTTCAGAGAACTCTAAATACCAGCGTTATTTAAAAGGTGCGGGTGGAAAAAAACATGCCTAGCTAACGCACCCCTTTGGCCGCAAAACTCTAAATCTAGCCGATAGATTTTATAGGTTTGTAACATACAAAGATGTCAAACGTACGTCACTAGCACCCAACATAAAGTCAGGAGTCACATTTCATCATTAAGCCAATCAGGAATAAGCCCCATGTGAGGTGTCTCTTATATCTGCCTCTGGGTGTGGGGGGACAATGTTAGTTTAAAAGAATCACTGGCATTCTGTGCTGTGGGTGGGAACTAATAGAAAAGAGAAATCTAGGTGCCTTTTCACTTAAAATTGTGAAAAAGGCTCTTTTTCAGTGCAATGTCTGCAGCAGCAGGATAGGTAATTAATTTAGTGCCTGTCTCCGCTCTGCGTGTCCTGTGAGGGCGGGGCTACACTTCTACAGTTCTCATGCAGGGCCATCTTTAATATTGACTGGACCCTGGGCAAACATTTTCTTGGCCCCCCCATGCAATTTCGCTCTCCACCACAACATCCCAGAAAACAACTAAATCAATTCATTTTATAATTTTCTTTTAAATTATTAGTCCAGCAGTGGATCATCCACTGCTGGGCTAATCACTAAAAAAAAAATTGCAATATGTGAAACTGGACCTAAGCAGTACTAATCAGTAAATAAATATATAAATTCCTCCATTCTGGATTAATTTAATATGCTTTTGAATGTGATTCTGGTATGAGGTTAGCTGGTTAAAGATATTTAGGGCAGCCAACAGGAGCAAAGCAGGGTAAAGACTGAGGCAGAAACATGGAGGTGCAGACAAATATAAGTTTACTGACTGGAACAGTAGAACTACTATGGGAAGCTGTAAAATCTGAGACAGAGAGAAATAAAAACTATAAAAATAAACCTTACCTTAATGTGTGAAGTATCAGCATGACACTATACATCAGCCACAGCAGCATGTCACTTCTTTGCTAGGAACAAGTTCCCTCTCATCCTGCACTAGACAATGCTGCATGGGTGGAGGGGCATGTGTACACTCAGTTATTCTTCCCACTGACACCTTTCTACAAAGCACTGTTCCCCTAACAATCTTCAGTTAGTTGATCTTAGAGCCACAGCAGAAAGAGCAGGGCTAAGGGGACCAGCAGACTGGATGCTGTCTGCCCAAGGCTTCAAGACTGAAGAGAGCAGTGTGTGCAGCTTCAAGACTGAAGAGAGCAGTGTGTGCAGCTGCACAGATGCTCAAATCCTCATGTGCCTGCAACTCCAACTTTCTGCTGCATGCGCCTATAGTCAGCCCTGCCCAGAAACAATTCCCACCATCAGAACAATTACCTGGTAACAGTGGTAACCCCAGCAGGACCTTTTCTGATGCAGTGGGATTGGCTGGATGCCGACTTAGGGCGTAGCATCCAGTGCTGCACAGTGCACATCATAACAGCACTTGGCACTAGCTTGGACTGTCACATGACATCGGCACGGTCTGGCACAGTTTCTCACAAATAAATATAAGCAGATAACTTTTGACTGTGAAAATATTAGGACTGACTGTGTGCCCCCCCACCTTATGTCACATGACATCAGCAGTCTGGCATGAACTAAAAAATTATTATTTTTTTTAGGACTCTTTGGCCCCTCAACAAAGACTGGGCACTGGGCAGCTACCCCTTTTGCCCTGTGTTAAAGACGGCCCTGTTCTCATGTAGAGGGCTGCTAGAGCGTGCAGGGTAACAGCAGTCCTTGCACTATTTTGGCTGCCGGTTGCCTGGCTGTGCTTTTTTACAAACTTCTGCAAGCAGCAAACAGCAGCCGTGGGTTTAAGAGGTCAGAGCTGTTAGCCTTTTACTTCTTTCCTCCAATAGGCAGATCAGCAGCACATTACTGGGATGTGCTTAGCTCTCGCTGCTGCTGTCATAGCTCTCATGCGAAGGTGCTAAGGAGCGACAGCCTTGGCTAAGTATTTTACTAGCATTTAACCCCTTATACACAGAGTGTATTTGCTATTTATAACATTTGTGTTAAATTTATAAACAATGTTTCATCATTTTACTGAACACAATATTTATTTATTCTTTAGAATTCTGAGTAACAGAAAAGTGTGGTAGGGAATCAGTGTACTGACAGCATTTAGAAAATTAGTGTATTATTTAAAAAATACCATGTGTCATCTTTTTAAGCTACCTCTCTCCATCTTATCTTAAAAAATTCACGTGCCTCTATTATGTAACTAACAGTATTTCAATAATGACTTTAGGGACATGATTTACTATTTTAACTGATTGTGTAGGAACAATACTTTTTTAATCATGACATGATAATTTATTATTTGTAAAACAGAAAATTACCTGTGCTTATTTCTGTTAATAAAGTAAATCACGTCCCTTGCTAATGGGGAGGGGACAATAAATTAGCTAAAGACCTAGGTTTCTCTGAGGGGTGATAAACTAAAAAAACGTGCTAAAATTTCCCTTTCACATCATAAAATGTTAATATGTTTCAGTGAAACCATTTAAATTAATCCAGGGAAAAAAAAGGAAATGCAGGGTTGTGCACAACTGATTTCTGAAGGTTTATAGTTCACTGGGGTTGATGAGGACGACTGCCACAGCTGTGATGGTGATCAGGGACATTACTCCACAACATGAAAACACAAAGAGGCCCATTTATCAAGCTCCGAACGGAGCTTGAGGGCCCGTGTTTCTGGCGAGTCTTCAGACTCGTCAGAAACAGCAGTTATGAAGCAGCGGTCTAAAAATCATCACAATTCAACCCGATCGAGTTCGATCGGATTGATTGACACCTCCCTGCTGGTGGCCGATTGGCCGCAGGTCTGCAGGGGGCGGCGTTGCACCAGCAGCTCTTGTGAGCTGCTGGTGCAATGCTGAATACGTAGAACGTATTGCTCTCCGCATTCAGCGAGGTTTGGCGGACCTGATCCGCACTGTCGGATCAGGTCCGCAAGACCTTTGATAATTCGGCCTCTAAGTATTTTTATTCAAGAGAGGAGTATCTGTTTAATACAACTCCAAGGATTTTTGCCAGCGAGAGAAGGCTCCCAGTTTATTCTAATAAAGTGACTATTTTACTCACAGATTTATTTCCACAAGAAATAAATTCTACTCTTTAAAAATCCATTTGTCTAACTGAAATCCAAATCACTTATAATGAAACATCACATTCCTTAGCCAGAAACAAACTTTCCACTGAGGTTTAAAAATAAAAATAACCAGGTTTTTCTTCTCCCAGAATCCCTAGGCAGCTGTGTGTTGTGAACCATAAGGAGCAGTGTGTTGCCTAAGGGCACTGACAAATGATGCTTCACTGTTGCTTAATGGTAAAGATATCTTTTAAAGAAGCTTAGCAACAGCATTATAAGCATGTGATAAAATATTCCAAATGGACCCAGTACTCCCAACAGACTATAAAAGCAGACTAGATAAACTATAAAAAATAGTTCAGATGTATGATATGCACTTCTCGGATTTGTAGGAAAAATAATTAACAATAACAAAATTTGATTTAATTTTTTTGCTATAAATCTAATTAGTGCATAATATTGTGCATATGTATAGACAGTATAGCTTGGTTTTTTTTTAATTTGTTGTTTCTTTGTGCCTGTGTGTGTAAGTCTGTGTATCTGAGTCTTTCTATGTGAATGTCTGAGTGTTTTTGTGTCTTTGAATGTGTGTGTCTCAGGAGTGTTTCTGTGTGTCTGAGTTTGTTTTTTTGAGTGTACATTTCTGAGCGTCTGTTAGTGAGTACATTTTTCTGTGAGTTTGTGTGTGTGTGTGTGTGTGTGTGCCTTTGAATGCTTTTGTTTGTGTGAGTCTTAATGTTTCTGCAGACTTAAGTATCCTCTATCGTGTTCATATGTGCGTTTATCTGGCGTTTATCTGGCTCTGATACAAGTCAGTGCCTCAGCAGCCATTGACCTCCCCGCATATCATCTCTCTCTCTCTCTCTCTCTCTCTCTCTCTCTCTCTCTCTCTCTCTCTCTCTCTCTCTCTCTCTCTCTCTCTCTCTCTCTCTCTCTCTCTCTCTCTCTCTCTCTCTCTCTCTCTCTCTCTCTCTCTCTCTCTCTCTCTCTATATATATATATATATATATATATATATATATATATATATATATATATATTAGTAATTAGGGTTCTATACTTATGTGTAATTATAGGTACCTGGCTTATTCTGAGCATATAGACAGACAGACTGACTGAATAACATAAAATAAAAACTAAGTTGGATGTGCATCACTTATGTATATACATTGTATTTGCATGAGGCAACTAATGACCCTTTACTTACAGTATATGTATTAATTAATAAATAAAAAAGAGATTAAACAGAAAACATCTACATAAACTATAAAGAGGCAGGACATGTCAGATAGTAGAGCATCTGACTTTTATTTTTTTAACACTCAAATTTCAGAGCTTGTATTTATTTTTAATTATTACTTATGTCTGATATTGAGAACTTAATATATACATTTAAATGTAGAAGAAAGTTTTTTGTTTGTTTCATGCAAGTAAAAGTGTATGTTTAGAATATTACAAAGACTATTGCACACAAAAAATAGTTATATAAATGTTACCAAACATACAATTGGTTACGCAACACTAAGTATTTTGTGCATTACTTTAATGGTGTGGAACATTCTTGTATGGATTGTCAGACAAAACTACTGTAGCAATACTAAAATTCTTATGGCTTGAACGCATTATCCATTAAAAATAATAAAAACTCTATATCTAAACTACACATTTTTTCCTACAATGAGACACAAGTGAAAGTATAATTTGGATAATGATAACCATTGCATATAAAGATGATACATTGGCTGTTAAAAATGACTAACCATGAATTATTTGGTTAGCGCTAATTATTTTCCATAACATCTGACAGCAGAAAAAGGACATGTCAAGCAATTTGTCATACATAAACTGGCATAACTCCCTTATTGAGGCATGACATTGTGCAAATTTAGTTTTTAATTAGCTTGGCTATCTTTTTGTTACTATTTGATCATCTGAGATTGTAAAAGTTATTGGACGGTCATGAACCTGCAATCTGTTACAAATATCAATCCAGGATACCACTTCTGATTAATTAAATCAGTTTTAATTGTGCATTAATATAACGACTTGCATTACATTTACTGGTGACAAAAATAGCATAATGTGAAAACTGTATAACTAATTAGCACTAGAAATGTCATCTCTAAACTTATATGTTTTAGAATTCAGAGCGCTAGTGCAATTACACATAAATGGCCAGATTACAAGTGGAGCGCTAATTAACGCTCCTGCTCAAGCGAAACTGAGCTAGTAATAAACTTTTTGCGTATCGGTTGCGAGTTGAAAGTAAACTGTTTTCGCTCATTCGCTAACCTGACGAGTGCAAAAAGCTGAACTTAGAATATTGCAATGGAGCAATAATTGGGGGAAAAAACACCCTACTTGCGTGTAAACCTGTTCACACATTCTCAAGTGCACTACCCCAACATGAAAATATGAATACTTTACATTCCAATGTTCTTCATATAGCAGAATATGTTCTATTTATTTATATATATATTGATATATATTTATTTATATATATATATATATATATATATATATACAGTATATATCTATATATAATGTTTTTGGTACATTATATATATATATATATATATATATATATATATATATATATATATATATATATTTATACCTATATACATAAGTAATAGTTACAAAAAACAGATACAAATTACAATGGCAAGAATGTATACAGTAAAAGGGTGTGTAATTTTTTTCGCATTGTAATATTTTTTTAATTGTAGTCAACTTTTAAAGTTGTTTCATGTAAAACAGGGCATCTCAAAATGCATTTCCGGTTTTATTTATTTTTTAAATGTAATCTCATGTTCCTGTCTTACATAAACCACAGTTTTTTTCTCCTACTTGTAGAGTTGTATTCCTCTCTGCCAGAATAATGTCCTTATCAGCCAGTAAGGTAAAGCAGGAGGTATATAACCAATACTACAGAAATAGTTACAATTTACAGATACATAAGCAAATTTATGTAACATTTTCAAGCAAAAATATATAAATAAATCCAAACAAAATAAATAAATAAATTGAATCACTCATCCACCAAAAGTAAAGTTTAGTGGCCCATGTTTAACTAATAGGATTCTTTTAATCAGCTTGGTGCCAGTTTGCACATAAACTGTGATAGACACAGTGACTCTCTGAACGTTTGGGTTTATTCCTGTCTCCCAGTCTGGAGGTAATAAGGCTAAATTAGTCAGGTAAATCAGATTCTGCAATGCAACATTCTAAAGAATACACTTGAATGACACCTACAATGTATTAATGCTCACATTGTACCATATGATGTGCGTGTTTTATGGATGTGTGAGCTTGTTCAATGCTTGAGAAAATATCATCCCAAGTTCCCATATATGATATAGCAGCCAGTAGTCTTAAAAGGACATATCAAATCACAAGGTCAACTACCCCACTGAGTGTCATTTTCCATGTGGAATTTGTAGACATGCTCAAAACATGCAATCACACAATTACAAAGCTGAGAAACCCCATCATAACTAACTGGTGTGTCTGGTACACAGAAAAAAAATCAAACAATTCCTTTTAACACTATGACAGCCACAGGGTCTGAAATGAATTGCTAAACAATGAACTGCAGCCCTGTTTGGCAGCCAATGCGTTAATAATTATGTTATTTTTACAGCTAGAATTCTCCCCTGAAGCTAGCTGTAGCTATAAGCAGAGATACAAAGTATCATAACTGCAGCTATAAGTGTTCGTTTCATAAGTACCTCAAATCTGTCAACCTTTATATATGTCTGAACAGCAAAATTACTGCACTCAGATATTACTTAACGTAAAGTGATCTTATATTGATTCTGTAAATGGAAAGCGATACGCAGCATCACAGAAGCCCCAAAAAATCCATAAAGTCTTACAGGGACAAGGTCAATATGACAAACTGGAACGTGGTGCGCATGAGAAGTGCAATCAGTAAGGATGTCACAAGCACAGGGAATTGTTTTGTTCTCAATAAAAAGTGATGTTTGCCACATACTTGGTTAAATTAAAGGTAATGGCAGAAGTACCAAGAAAAGCTGTGTCCATGCTCAAAATAACATACAGTTAGTGATACTTATGGGACAGTAAAGTCAAAATTACATTATCATTCATATCCCCTGTTTTCAAGTGTGCTTTGTTCTCTTGTAATCCATTGTTAAAGAATACACTCAGAAGCAATGCACTACTGGCAACCAGCTCAACACCAATGACAATTTGCAGCAACTAATCACCTTTAAGCTTCCAGTATTGCATTGCGGCTTCTGACCCTACTCTTTAACAAAGGATATCAAGAGAACAAAGCACATTTGATTATAGAGGTAAAGTGGAAAATTGTTTGAAATTCAATGCTTTACCTGAATCATGGGAGTTTAATGTTCACTTTATTGTAAATGTAGTTAAGAATATATGAAGTAAAAAAATATCAAAATGCTGAGCCACATAGTTACTATATTTCAGCTAAGCTTTAATTAGTTAAAGGGACAGTCAAGTCCAAGAAAAACTTTCATGATTTAAATAGGGCATGTAATTTTAAACAATTTTCCAATTCACTTGTATCACTAATTTTGCTTTGTTCTCTTGCTATTCTTAGATAAAAGCTAAACCTAGGAGGTTCATATGCTAATTTCTTAGACATTGAAGATTGCCTCTAATGTGAATGCATTTTAACCACCAGAGAGCATTAGTTCATGTGTTTCCTATAGATAACATTGAGCTTGTGCACGTGAAGTTTCCCTGGAGTGAGCACTGATTGGCTAAAATGCAAGTCTGCAAAAGAACTGAAATAAGGGTGCAGTTTGCAGAGGCTTAGATACAAGGTAATCACAGAGGTAATAAGTGTATTTGTATAACAGTGTTGGTTATGCAAAACTGGGGAATGGGTAATAAAGGGATTATCTATCTTTTTAAACAACAAAAATTCTGGTGTTGACTGTCCCTTTTTAATCAAATCTCTAGCTACAACTTGTACAAACATTCATCTCTTTAATCTAAAGGCAAATGGAAAAGTCTTACACATAACTCTGCAAGTCACGTAGGGATATGGGAACAACTCAGTAAATTAGTGATAGAAAGCACCATAAGTAAGGTAAGTGGTCGTACCGTCACTCTGAATTGGGTGGTGGCTGTGGACTCCATACTGGGGCTCTTTTCTGAGGAGCTTCCTGGCATGCTGCGCCTCCTAGCCGACCGTTCAGGTGGCGAATCTGAGAAAGAGGACAAGGGGAAGAAGGAAACATATGAAGGGTTAATGAGCACATTCAATACAGAATTATCAGACAAAATCAAAACAATAACATAACCTAGAAGTAGGATACAGTTTCTTCAACATATTACTCTTAACTCTATAACTAAACAAATATAATCATCAATTTACTGTATATTTATAATCAAACATAGCAGTCGTTATTTCTTAGAACAACATAGAAACTATTAAAAACAAACCCCAAAAGTCAGAGAGACGTGTTAAGTACTGAGCAGGTTATTGTCTGGCTCTAAGTATAAATTTGCACTTTAATTAAATCTGTGTAAACTAAAGTCCTGTCGCTATCCAACTATGCAACCTAGAACACGTTTGGGATGAAATTTCCGAATGTCCCTTAAAGGGACAGTTTACCCAAAAACTTTTCTCCTTTTATCTGTTTCCAATGATCAATTTTATCTGCTGGAGTGTATTAAATTGTTTACAAATAGCTCCTTAGCCTTTACATTGGCATTTGAAATAGCTGATTTAGCCTGTAGTATCCCTATCTATAATGAAGTATCTATGGTATAAGCTATTGAGAAACTATGTAAGCACAGCCAGCAGAAGAAATTACACTCACAATGGGAGGTGACAGAGATAAAGCTCTAAAATGTGCATTTTCAATTGTTTTTTGTAAGTATTTAACAGAGACAGAGATAAGAAAAGGAAGCATTTGAGTGATAAGATGACGAGATCTGATTGCACTGCAAGCTTAGACTATTTTCATGGGTTGTGGTTTCAAAGAGCAAATCCAGCTATTTTGTTTGAAAATATAGCATAAATGAGCAATTATCATACATTTTATATACTGCAACTGGTATAACAAGTCATGGAGAAAACTATTTTCCATTATACAACCAGGAGTCTGTAGACCTCAGTATACATATAAAACTTTGGGGCTTGGTTAGGAGTCTGAAAATCAGCACAATGTTATTTAAAATAAGCAAAACTATACATTGTTATAATTTCATTTCACTAGAACTGCTTGTGCAATGATAAATGCCGACAGCGTATGCTGTCGGCATTTATCGATATGGGGCGGACATTAATAAATCAGCCCCATAGCTTGCCTCAGTAAGGGGTGGCCTTTGACTTGATCCTATTTTCCTGAGGAAGATGATACTGTATCTGGCACCAAATTGATTAAAGGGACAGTCTACTCCAGAATTTTTATTGTTTAAAAATATAGATAATCCATTTATTACCCATTCCCCAGTTTTACATAACCAACACAGTTATATTAATATACTTTTTACCTCTGTTATTACCTTGTATCTAAGCCTCTGCAGACTGCCCCTTATCTCAGTTATATTAATATACTTTTTACCTGTGTGATTACCTTGTTTCTAAGCCTCTGCAGACTGCCCCTTATCTCAGTTATATTAATATACTTTTTACCTCTGTTATTACCTTGTATCTAAGCCTCTGCAGACTGCCCCCTTATTTCAGTGCTTTTGACAGACTTGCATTTTAGCCAGTCAGTATCCTCTAATAAGTAACTCCACGGGAGTGAGCACAATATTATCTATACAGCCCACATGAACTAGTGCTGTATAGCTGTGAAAAACTGTCAAATGCACTGAGATAAGAGGCCTGCCTAGGTTTATTTGATCGTAAAAGTAAATCGGAAAGTTTTTTTTTTTTTTTTTTTTTTATTGCATGCCCTATCTGAATCATGAAAGTTTAATTTTGACTAGACTGTCCCTTTAAACAATTATATAGAGCCATTATCAACAGTTAATGGTTTTAGACATAAAGACATATGACCATGAGAAGCAAAGAGAGGCGTTTATAGTGTGGTGCTATGCACCCCTATAATTAACTATAGTACCCCAAACATACTGTATAAAAGTCATCTGAACTTAATTTGCTATATAGCGATTTTTGTACATGCCCACTGCTCTAAGCAGAGGAAACAGAATAGGAAAGGAAGGTTACTTAAAGTGATGGTAAATCCAAGTGTATAACAAATGCAAGCATTTATCATCACTAAAAATAAACATTAGTTTAAGTCATCATTCACACAAAAAAACAGCATTAAACTCACCCTTTGTGCCGCAAGTATATCGCTAACTCAGCACCTCCAACCGCCCACGGCACAGCGCTCTTCTTCAATGAGGTGAAATTTCCACCTCTACACCAATAGCCATGCATGTCAACTGACATTTTAGCACAGTAATGTGGTGTAGAGGTGGAAACGTCCGCTCATTGGAGAAGAGTGTCGTGCCCTGGGCGGCCGGAGGCACTAAGTTAGCGATATACTTGTGGCACATGTAGGGTGAGTTTGATGACTAAACTAATGTTTTTTTATAGTGATAGTAAATCCTTTTGTTTGTTATACACTTGGATTTACCATCACTTTAAGTAAAAATAAGTAGGAATAGGGTGCAGAAAATGAGATTCCTCCAAAGTACCCCTATACCCTTAATCTTGTGGCAAAAATTAACCCATTTTAAACAGATTATACAACCAGATCTATACCTGAATGAATCCATGTCTTAAAGTGAGCACTCTAAGGACTTCCAAGGATTGGTATACCCATACTTAACCCCTTACCTGCTAAATCCTGCTATCGTATTATTGTGCAGGGAAAAGTAGAATTCTATGTGCAATGATTATGCAACCACTATTTCTCAAGCCCAACATCATAACAGTAAAGTTAGAGACAGATAATCTCTGTACTGAAAGTTTTCTAAAATACTCTAAAGCTCCAGGAATGTGGTGAAGGACAGAGAATTAAAACTGAAGCAACCGATACAAGTGAGGAGACTAACGTAAAACAGTGGGAGACCGAACCGATACAAGTGAGGAGACTAACGTAAAACAGTGGGAGACCGAACCGATACAAGTGAGGAGACTAACGTAAAACAGTGGGAGACCGAACCGATAAAAGTGAGGAGACTAACGTAAAACAGTTGGAGACCGAACCGATACAAGTGAGGAGACTAACGTAAAACAGTGGGAGACCGAACCGATACAAGTGAGGAGACTAACGTAAAACAGTGGGAGACCGAACCGATACAAGTGAGGAGACTAACGTAAAACAGTGGGAGACTGAACCGATACAAGTGAGGAGACTAACGTAAAACAGTGGGAGACCGAACCGATACAAGTGAGAAGACTAACATAAAACAGTGGGAGACTGAACCGATACAAGTGAGAAGACTAACATAAAACAGTGGGAGACTGAACCGATACAAGTGAGGAGACTAACGTAAAACAGTTGGAGACCGAACCGATAAAAGTTGGAGACCGAACCGATAAAAGTGAGGAGACTAACGTAAAACAGTGGGAGACCGAACCGATACAAGTGAGGAGACTAACGTAACACAGTGGGAGACCGAACCGATACAAGTGAGAAGACTAACATAAAACAGTGGAAGACCGAACCGATACAAGTGAGGAGACTAACGTAAAACAGTTGGAGACCGAACCGATAAAAGTTGGAGACCGAACCGATAAAAGTGAGGAGACTAACGTAAAACAGTGGGAGACCGAACCGATAAAAGTGAGGAGACTAACGTAAAACAG
Source organism: Bombina bombina (assembly GCF_027579735.1). Classification (NCBI taxonomy): domain Eukaryota; kingdom Metazoa; phylum Chordata; class Amphibia; order Anura; family Bombinatoridae; genus Bombina; species Bombina bombina. The sequence continues at coordinate 7,529,238 of NC_069510.1, read as the reverse complement.
TTGGAGACCGAACCGATAAGAGTGAGGAGACTAATGTAAAACAGTGGGAGACCGAACCGATACAAGTGAGGAGACTAACGTAAAACAGTGGGAGACTAAGCCGATACAAGTGAGGAGACTAACGTAAAACAGTGGGAGACCGAACCGATACAAGTGAGGAGACTAACGTAAAACAGTGGGAGACCGAACCGATACAAGTGAGGAGACTAACGTAAAACAGTTGGAGACCGAACCGATAAAAGTGAGGAGACTAACGTAAAACAGTTGGAGACCGAACCGATAAGAGTGAGGAGACTAACGTAAAACAGTGGGAGACCGAACCGATACAAGTGAGGAGACTAATGTAAAACAGTGGGAGACCGAACCGATACAAGTGAGGAGACTAACGTAAAACAGTGGGAGACCGAACCGATACAAGTGAGGAGACTAACGTAAAACAGTGGGAGACCGAACCGATAAGAGTGAGGAGACTAACGTAAAACAGTGGGAGACCGAACCGATACAAGTGAGGAGACTAACGTAAAACAGTGGGAGACCGAACCGATACAAGTGAGGAGACTAACGTAAAACAGTGGGAGACCGAACCGATACAAGTGAGGAGACCAACGTAAAACAGTGGGAGACCGAACCGACAGAAGTGAGGAGACTAACGTAAAACAGTGGGAGACCGAACCGATACAAGTGAGGAGACTAACGTAAAACAGTGGGAGACCGAACCGATACAAGTGAGGAGACAAACGTAAAACAGTGGGAGACCGAACCGATACAAGTGAGGAGACTAACGTAAAACAGTGGGAGACTGAACCGATACAAGTGAGGAGACTAACGTAAAACAGTGGGAGACCGAACCGATACAAGTGAGGAGACTAACGTAAAGCAGTGGGAGACCGAACCGATACAAGTGAGGAGACTAACGTAAAACAGTGGGAGACCGAACCGATACAAAATTAAAAGGGAACATAAAAAAGATAGATCTTGGCAAAAAGAAGAGGGGGAATGGAATTGTACAGAACTATATGATTAGGATTTCTCTGCAACTATGGGCTGTGGGATTAGAGTCTCTCTGTATAATGCACTCCCTGTAGAAGTACAACGTTTATACATTTATAGTTTAGGTCCCTCTGAGGTATCAAAAGTGTGAGCCCAGCTGGGGATTAATATAACTACTGTGTCTGATTTAAACACATTCTGAATATGAAATAGGCAAGTAATACATCCCTTAGCCGACCTTTACATACTATATTTTTATATATAAAAGAACCTTGAGCTGCTTATATAAACTTTCATTAATTATTTTCCCCCTTTTCATGCAATTTAGGAATGAAAATAGTGTAGTTTCTAATGAGCTTGGCTCAAAATCCACCTAATAACTTATCAAGGCTAACCCTGTGACATATCTATCCCTGACTGGCTTTATCAGAAAACATTTGAAAAATAATGCATTTTATACTAACATAATGACTGTGGCTGACATTGTCAGCTGCAGACACAACGAGATTGGCTACTCCAATTAAAGGGACAGTCTACACCAGAATGTTTATTGTTTAAAAAGATAGATAATCCATTTATTACCCATTCCCCAGTTTTGCATAAACAACACAGTTATATTAATATACTTTTTACCTCTGGGATTACCTTGTATCTAAGCCTCTGCAAACTGCCTCTTTGTTATTTTGACATACTTGCTTTTTAGCCAGTCAGCGCTGACTCTTAAGTAACTTCACGGGCGTGAGCACAATGTTATCTATATGACACACATGAACTAACACCCTCTAGTGGTGAAAAACTGTCAAAATGCATTCAGATTAGAGGCGGCCTTCAAATGCTTAGAGATTAGCATAGGAGCCTACTTAGGTTTAGCTTTCAACTAAGAATACCAAGAGAGCAAAGCAAAATTGGTGATAAAAGTAAATTGGAAAGTTGTTTAAAATCACATGCCCTATCTGAATCATGAAAGTTTATTTTGGACTTGAATGTCCATTTAAGGCTAGTGTTGGGTGGAGTTTGGATATAGAAAAAATGATTGAAGCAAACAAGATGTTGATTTGTTTTAAACATGTTTAGACTTGGCTGATATTCTATAGCAGGACATTGTAATTAGAGGGTGGTTACTGTCCCTATAAGAGGCAGTGCCATTAAACTTGATACTTTCTTGTGCCTATGTCACAGAGATAGCAGATAAAGATAATGTGACATTTCACAGCCACCGTAAGTAGCTAACTTCAACCCAAGCTCCTTGTTGATGGATAGTTTATTGAGAAATGGGCAAAATTACTCTATTCTTTCTGAAAAGCTTGAAACTATTTTTTTTTATTTAAAGGAAAGTAGCGAGTTGGCAATTGAGTATAAAATTACACACTGCAGATCAAATTCCAAGGAAATGACATTCTGTAAAAAAGCACAAAGGAAAATATATGGATGTATCCTTTCTGGTGAGACTAGTAATTGTCTGGGGTCACAGTACACTATTTGGAGCAAATTCAAGCACTAAGTCTTTCAGTCTGCGCTAAAACTTGTGAGAGGAAACTGTGTGGTACATGTTAATACAATACAAGTAATCTGAAGTCTAGTAAATTTACAGTGTATCTTGCATTACAAACTAGAGATGCACATTTGTCACAAAAATCCAAATGAATGCACCAATAAAAATAAAGAAAACAGAAAATACTGATGAAAACAGTCAGTATTCATTAGTTTCCTTCATTTAATTATTAAGCACTTTAGTGCATGTTTATATGTATGTGTGTATGTGTGAATGTTCGCTCTGTATGATGTGTGTATCTATATCATTTTGTGTTAATAGGGCTCTATATTCCTTCCCTATCAACTGCACCAAGACAAACTGTGTAAATATGGGTAATACAAGAGTGTATTTGTGCTCACTGATAAATAATAGGAATCATGCCTTCTGGTGTATGATAATAAAATCCAAAAATACAATGGAGACGAAGCTGCTGCAAAGTCACTAACTTGTGCATTTTGCAGATTTTGTGCTTTTCAATCTGTTGGAGCATCTTAAGTCTATAGACCCTACCCTTGTAAAGGGTGCCGCTTGGGACCTGTGGAGCACTGAGTCTCTTTCAGACAACAGACTGTAAAGAGTCTTTAGCTAAGTCTCCCATTAAACATAGTAAGGCATGTGACCCCTAAATGTAAAGAAGAAAATACCCTCTTTCATTTCAGATGCCACTTACAAAATGCACTCTGTTTTTTTAGCCTTTAGATAGCATGTGGTTTACAGATCACAATTACCTAAGTCTTATACAAAAGGTTATACTGTATATATACACCCATAATACCCCTAACACATAACGGAATATATACGCCTCTCATAAAAGGGATTGCACAGCTCACTGGGTAACATATAGCTGATACAAATGTTAGTGATCAAATGTTAATTTCCAAAAAATAAGTCCAGATTAATAAAAGTGATTGGTCAAGGAGACAATGGCATCTTTTCTACCAACATATAACACACATTCTTTAAATGACACATTTATATATACATTAAGTAAAATGCCAAGTACTCACTCTCTATCTATCTATCTATCTATCTATCTATCTATCTATCTATCTATCTATTCATCCAAACATACACAAAATAGAAAATACAACTATATACAAATTCTAGACATATTCAGAGAAGGCAAACAATAAAATAAAAATATTTTTTAATAAAATGGTAGAAAATGCTCTGATACAGCAGTTCTAAGTGTTTTCAGCTATCTACGATCATTTAATGATATCAATAGGAAAAGATCAATGTGTACTCTCAAGCTAAAGAATAAAATCTCCATAGTAACAATCCTTTTTAAAGCATTGTACCCCTGAGCAATTATAAGTAATATGTTTAGGCCGCTACTTGACTCAAGGCCAAAAGGAACACAACAGTCTCATTATAATTCCAACTCAATGACTCACCAGGAGCATATATTAGAGTGCAACAGAATGTAACAGACCCAATGGCAGAAAGGCCTTTAAACTGCATAAAGCACTCTGTGATGCAAGGACTAGCATGCAACTATATTAATATTTATGACCAGCGCAGATAACATTGCTTTTTAATAGTTTAAGATTTGTATTGTTTTTGAAGAATAATTATGTGTTTGCTAAATTACAGCATGGGGGCGATTTATTAAGCAGCTGTGGCGAATCATGTCCGCCTGACATCGATAAATGCCGACAGCATACGCTTATTTATCATTGCACAAGCATTTCTTGTGAAATGCTTGTGCAATGCTGCCCCCTGCACATTCGTCGCCAATCGGCTGCTACCAGGGGGTGTCAATCATTCCAATAGTATCTGATCCGGCTTGCACAGAATGAGCAGCGTTCGCTGCTTAATAAATCTACCCCCATGTGTTTACATGCATCTGACTATTGTGCTGTGATAAGTGATGTGCGGTGACTTCAGAGGCTGGTGAGGCAGTGGCTAGCAATCGGATACACCTTCATTCTTTAGATATCCTTTGTTGAAGAAATAGCAATGCACATGGGCGAGCCAATCGCATGAGGTATCTATATGCAGCCACCAATCAGTATCTACTGAGCATATTTAGATATGATTTTCAACAAAGGATATCTGATTTTCTTCATTCTTTTGATATCCTTTGTTGAAAAGCATATCTAAATATGCTTAGAAGCTACTGAGCATATTTAGATATGCTTTTCAACAAAGGATATCAAAAGAATGAAGAAAATCAGATATCCTTTGTTGAAAATCATATCTAAATATGCTCAGTAGCTATGAGCATATTTAGATATGCTTTTCAACAAAGGATATCAAAAGAATGAAGAAACTCAGATCTAAATATGCTCATTAGCTACTGAGCATATTTATATATGATTTTCAACAAAGGATATCTGATTTTCTTCATTCTTTTGATATCATTTGTTGAAAAGCATATCTAAATATGCTTAGTAGCTACTGAGCGTATTTTGATATGCTTTTCAACAAAGGATATCAAACAAATGAAGAAAATAAGATATCCTTTGTTGGAAAAAATATCTAAATATGCTCAGTAGCTAATGATTATATTTAGATCTGATTTTCAACAAAAATACCATAGCATAGCAACTTGCAAGTTTTGCTTAATAAATGTATTTTGTGTATGACCTGGTCAGTGTTGTAAGTTACATTTATTAAGCAAATAAGCACAAAATCACAAAATGGCTGCTCATTAAAATATATTTATAATTTAAATATATTTAGTAAGTTACAATACTGACCTTGTCAAACACAAAATACATTTATTAAGCAAATAAGCACTAAATCACAAGATGGCTGCAAGATGGCTGCTCATTAAAATATATTTATTAAGCTGCCAGAAAAGTAGAGAACATCAACATACCATAGCAACTTGCAAGTTTTGCTTAATAAATGTATTTTGTGTATGACCTGGTCAGTGTTGTAACTACTTACAACACTGACCGGGTCATACACAAAAGACATTTACTAAGCAAATAAGCAGAGAAGAGGATCAGACTGAGTCACAAGTTCCTTCCAACACAGTCACACAGGCACTTAACATGTCAGATTCAGAGCAGCAGAGGGGGGGGCACCCATCTGAACTGATCATCACTAAGTAGTCCTATCCTAATCTAAATCAACAACACTTCGAGGCTCAGGCTCAGTCACTATAAGAGCAGTTTTGTATTTAATAAATATATTATAATTCATTCATCAATTTTCACTGACACTCACTGAATTTAATTATCCAAAAAAATATCAATTATCAAGTAATAGCACCGACAGTCAAGTGCCGCCACCTACCTAAAAAGATGCGCTAATAGATAGATTAGACTTAGTCTTCTCCGGTTGCTGTAAATTGAAAGTAGTTCACTCACTGACACGACCTGTCCACTCCACCACGTCTGACTCCGTCTCTGAGTTAACTGCTCTGAGAGAACAGTCACGCGACCGCACGTGACACGCTGACGCGTGCCTCGATTCTATTTCCTTCCCGGCACTCAGCGACAGCCAGCCCCAGAGAGACTCAGACGACTTGCTGAATTCTGATTGGCTGAGACTCTGAGAGGCGGCCAGGGCTGAGTCCGGAGGCTTTCACAGTCAAGCCTCCAGTGGGAGCGTATGGGGCGCATTGGAGAGCACTGCATTAGCACCTTTTCTCCTCTTGGTGGCAGTCTCTCAGCGGCCCACAGTGAGTCAATACATTCATATTGCGCAATGCAAGGACAGCTGGCTGGCCTTGTCTTGCGCAATATGAATGTATTGAATTATGTATTATATTGTATTACGTTTTTTATATAAGTTTTACACAAGCACATTAATTTGGTGGAGGGGTGGGGGGGGGGTAGGGGGGTCACCTTTTTTATTAAAAAAAAAATATGAAAAAAAAAAAGATCTAATTTTTTATTTTTTATCAAAAGGCTGTTATTACATACATTGGCCAGGGGAGGCACTGCCTCACCTGCCTCCTGTGACTGCACGTCACTGCTGTGATCACTACTTTGTATACATTTGGTTGTTTATATTCCCCTGAGTCTCTGTAAAGTAATGAGTCTTTAAACTTAAGTTGCCCTTTATATGTTTCCCCTACTGAAGACAATTAGGAACAGATATAAAACAGGTTATAAGAGAGACTGTCCTAACAAGTCTGTGTGGAACATAGAATAATCTAAAGAGAATTCCACACAGCTTTGTCTGCATAAACAGAGATACTGTTTAAAAGTGGCAGTGCCCATTACTTTATAGAATCTAGAGTACTTTATAGAAACTAAACCTTTTCACTTATTAATTAAACTAATATAATTGTAAAAAAAATACTTATTATCCTAAGGCTAATCTTTATGTCTAGCGTGTATTTACTGTTTAATTTCTCTTTAAAGGAGCAGTACATACAGTAGATTTGTATAAACAAATGCATGACAAAAGACAACGTAATAGCACTTAGTCTGATTCTTAAATGAATCAAAAAAGGGGGGAAAAAAAGATGGACATGAAGTGCGAGTACTCAAAGAAAAAGTGAAGGAAAAACAAAATGACCATGCCCTGAAGGCAAGAAGGAGAGGGAAAGTCTAACCAGGGGAATTAAAATATAACTTTTATTGCATAAATAATTAATAAAGATAGCGTCATGTGAGTGTATTAAACTTAGATTAATAACTGAGAGGTGAGTTGGCAACCCGTAAGTAACAATAACTTAGTATAGCAGGTAATATATCAAAATAACCCAAGAGGGAATCGCACCAAAATACTATTAGAGAGACTAAAGTCTCACAACAATTCATTCATTAAATTATAAGTAAAGTGGTGCAAATTCAATGGTAGGTAGCGAAATGAAAATAGGTGGTAAATACTAAATAGAAACTGAGGAGCTAAGAATTAGCAAGCTGCTAAAGAGATCACCGTTACCAATTAATAACGATATCCATTAACAGTATATAGAGGCTTGGCCTCGCAACAGTTAAAGTCAGAAAAACAGAATTTATGCTTACCTGATAAATTACTTTCTCCAACGGTGTGTCCGGTCCACGGCATCATCCTTACTTGTGGGAATATCTCTTCCCCAACAGGAAATGGCAAAGAGTCCCAGCAAAGCTGGCCATATAGTCCCTCCTAGGCTCCACCCACCCCAGTCATTCGACCGACGGACAGGTGGAAAAAACAGGAGAAACTATAGGGTGCCGTGGTGACTGTATTTAGAGAAAATAATTCATCAAACCTGATTAAAAAACCAGGGCGGGCTGTGGACCGGACACACCGTTGGAGAAAGTAATTTATCAGGTAAGCATAAATTCTGTTTTCTCCAACATTGGTGTGTCCGGTCCACGGCGTCATCCTTACTTGTGGGAACCAATACCAAAGCTTTAGGACACGGATGAAGGGAGGGAGCAAATCAGGTTACCTAAACAGAAGGCACCACAGCTTGCAAAACCTTTCTCCCAAAAATAGCCTCCGAAGAAGCAAAAGTATCAAATTTGTAAAATTTGGCAAAAGTGTGCAGTGAAGACCAAGTCGCTGCCTTACATATCTGATCAACAGAAGCCTCGTTCTTGAAGGCCCATGTGGAAGCCACAGCCCTAGTAGAGTGAGCTGTGATTCTTTCAGGGGGCTGCCGTCCGGCAGTCTCGTAAGCCAATTGGATGATGCTTTTAAGCCAAAAGGAAAGAGAGGTAGAAGTCGCTTTTTGACCTCTCCTTTTACCAGAATAGACGACAAACAGAGAAGATGTTTGTCTGAACTCTTTTGTAGCTTCTAAATAAAATTTTAGAGCACGGACTACATCTAAATTGTGTAGCAAACATTCCTTCTTTGAAACTGGATTCGGACACAAAGAAGGTACAACTATCTCCTGGTTAATATTTTTGCTGGAAACAACCTTTGGAAGAAAACCAGGCTTAGTACGCAAAACAACCTTATCTGAATGGAACACCAGATAGGGCGGAGTACACTGCAGAGCAGATAACTCAGAAACTCTTCTAGCAGAAGAAATAGCAACCAAAAACAAAACTTTCCAAGATAACAACTTTATATCTATGGAATGTAAAGGTTCAAACGGAACCCCTTGGAGAACTGAAAGAACTAGATTTAAACTCCACATACTCTTAACCATCTCCGTGGAGATGTTGCCTGTGCAACGACAAAGAGAATGACTGGGGTGGGCGGAGCCTAGGAGGGACTATATGGCCAGCTTTGCTGGGACTCTTTGCCATTTCCTTTTGGGGAAGAGATATTCCCACAAGTAAGGATGACGCCGTGGACCGGACACACCAATGTTGGAGAAATGATGCAACTCTAAACGCAGCCAATATCTATTAAGGCTCAGTAGAATTTAAACAAATAACAGGGTTGCCAACTCAGGAAACCGCCTAAGGTATTAATTGGTAACGGTGATCTCTTTAGCAGCTTGCTAATTCTTAGCTCCTCAGTTTCTATTTAGTATTTACCACCTATTTTCATTTCACTACCTACCATTGAATTTGCACCACTTTACTTATAATTTAATGAATGAATTGTTGTGAGACTTTAGTCTCTCTAATAGTATTTTGGTGCGATTCCCCCTTGGGTTATTTTGATATATTACCTGCTATACTAAGTTATTGTTACTTATGGGTTGCCAACTCACCTCTCAGTTATAAATCTAAGTTTAATACACTCACATGACACTATCTTTATTAATTATTTATGCAATAAAAGTTATATTTTAATTCCCCTGGTTAGACTTTCCCTCTCCTTCTTGCCTTCAGGGCATGGTCATTTTGTACTTCATGTCCATCTTTCTTTCCCCCCTTCTTGATACATTTAGCATTTAGGTCAGTGAGCACCCCCCATGTCAACTGATAGATAGCGATATTTAACTGCCTAGTATTTCTACACTCCTCAATAGTGTTACTTATCTGTGGGGCATTTATTGAAAAGTACCCTATTACTACTATCTTACAATGATTTTTAAATTAAATTTTATTCTGACAAATTTCACTCCTGTATCATGTGGCTTCCGTCAGCCAATCACAAATGCATATACGTCTATTCTGTGGATTCTTGCACATGCTCATTAGGAGCTGGTGAGTCAAAAAGTGTAAATATACAAAGACTGTGCACATCTTGTTAATGGGAATAAATTGAAAAGTTGTTTAAAATTGCTGCTCTATCTGAATCATGAAAGCTTTGACTTGAGTGTCCCTTTAAGTCCATTGTTAGCTATTTGTTCCATCTATGACAGCTCAGATTCCCTTACAGATCATACACCTTCTTTCTAATTACTCCTTATAGAAATATCATCTGTCCTCTCTCTTAATACCTCTCACTGCCATACAGATGATCCGACTCTCCCTAATCACCATAGATAATCACCTGATGACCCCTCATAGATCAACAGCCTTTAAAGGCAGATCATAGGACCTCTCGGTGATCACCTTCATAGGTCATCACCCCTTATAGACCACCGACCCTCTCCCTGATTACCTCATTTTTTTTTATCAATCTATCTATATATCTATTGTCTTTTAATATTATTGAGGAGCCGTTTGATCTTGACATCAATGAGCCGAAATTTTGACCTAATGTTATAAATTTAATTTTGTAATTGAATAAAGGATCAAGTTTTCTTTTAAAAGAATCCTGTGAGTGCCAAAAGTATCTGCTAAATATAATACTGATCACCCAGGTTGTTTATATAAATAGTATCATGGTGCCTTATATTCAGAAATAATTTAAAACACTTTTTTGGGGAGTGACTGTTCTTGCATTATAGTCACCATTTCTGTTTACACTGATCCCACTTAGAAAGGTGACATATATAGGCTGTAACTAAATTAGCTTAAATTCATTTGTAACATAAGAAGTGTAATTTCAAGTTCATTCTACAAGTGCAGCTGTTAAAATCAATAAAGTGCATGATCTTAGACAAACTGATAATTGTATTTGACCTACCAAATACAAATGTTTCATAAATCAGTCATCTTAGAATCATGTTGTACTTGACCATACTCTGGCTGCCAAACTGCAGATTTTCATTAATATCCATTTAATATTGTAACTCAGCTGAAATATGAAACCTAGTTGCTTGAAAGAGTTTAAGACTATAACAGTGTGGGAACTTATGGTCACAGAGTAGGAAATAACTGTCACTGTGTGTCAGACTAAAACCTAGATGGTAGATCTATAGGAGTCAAATAGTATCAGTCTAAAGTGCTTTTTACAATGTTAGACTCTTTAATCCTGAGAATTATTGTCATAAACTCTCTCAAATAAACACAATAATCAGCTTTTATTTCCCTGAAAACCCCACGCCATTTATATGTTTCACATTACTCCTTACATGAATAAAATGTTACACTGAATATGCAGAGGAATGAATGAATTTAGTGTTGGACAGAATAATCTTTTTTTTGTGACTGAGACTTAGCATATTAAACAAATTGTGAGTGGTGAGTACATAAGTGCACAAGTCACAACACCAGAGGAAACAGATGTTTGTCACAGTTCACGCACCACTGCAGAGACAGAACAGCCACTGGGTGTCAGGATAAGACTGTTATTTGTATTTATAGTGGGATGTTGGCTTATTATTACATGTTTCCTGGTGCACTCAGCGCAATGGGCTTAGACAAGGCAGACTTATTTGGAAGAATGAAGAAAACATAGAAATAACAATGTTACTGTAACATAAACTGTGTTAAAGAAATAGATTACAAATGAGCTATACATTAGGGATCTTTCTTTATTATTGTACTTTAGCACAATTTATTTCTCTTCTGCAAATCAGCAAGTGCATTATACATGAGATTCCCATGAATATATAAATGCATGGGTTACAAAATAAAAACGTGAGAAGCATAATACAAATTCTAAGTAATTTTTTCTTCTTGGGGCAGGGGTGGTATTTCCCAAAGCTCTATTTCATATTAAAAGTCATTTGTCTATAACTGTGTTCTTCTTGCTAAATGCTTATACTTGCAGATAAATATTTGCAGGCTGTGGGGTAGATTTATCATACCCCTGGTGGTAATGATTCGCTATAGTGAATCATGTCCGCTCTGTATACACTGTCGGCATTTATCATTGCACAAGCATTTCTAGTGAAATGCTCGTGCAATGCTGCCCCCTGCAGATTTGAGGCCAATCGGCCGATAGCAAGAGGTGTCAATCACCCAATGTATGAGATCGGGCGGTTTGCGCCTCAGAGCTGGTGGACGAGTTAAGGAGCAGCGGTCTTAAGACCGCTGCTTCTTAACTCCTGTTTTCGGCGAGGTGGAAGGTTTGTGCGGAAACAGCTTCATTAGGAGCAATACGGACCTTAATAAATCGGCCCCTGTGTCTGTTATTAGGGATCTGCAGTACTCACTATAGTTTGTGTGCCAGTGTTTAAATGTTTGTAGACTATATGCTCTTAAAGGGACATGAAACCCCAAAAAAATATTTAATGATTTAGGTAGAACATTAAATTTTAATCAACTTTTCAGTTTGCTTCTATTGTCAAATTTGCTTCATTCTCGTGGTATCATTTGTTGAAAGAGCAGCAATGCACTACTGGTTGCTGACTGAACACATGGGGAGCCAATGACAATCGGTATATACATGTAGCCACCAATCAGCAGCTAGAACCTAGGTTCTTTGCTGCTCCTGAGCTGGTCTAGATAAACCTTTTAGCAAAGGATAAAAAGAGAAGGAAACAAAGTAAATTGAAAAGTTGTTTAAAATTGTATTCTCTGTTAAAATCATGAAATAAAAAATGTGGGTTTTATGTCCCTTTAAGATTAGATTTACTTTAAAAAAAAAACTCTTGTAAACCTGCAATCAGTCTTCTGTCTTATAGTAAAGAAGGTGTTGTGTTGGCAACTTGGCATCTCTCTCTCTCTCTTTGTATATATATATATATATATATATATATATGTGTGTGTGTGTGTATGTATGTATATATATATATATATATATATATATATATATATATATATATATGTCATTCATTGCTTACCTGTAATAAGAATATAGTGCAGCTCTGTGTTCTAAAAAACCCCATATAAATAAAACAATTTCAATACAGAATTGAAATGATAGCTGCCATAGTTTACGAAATACTGATATGATTACGATTATATCAGATTCTATTTGAGCAGAGGCGAAAGGGGTGTCAGTTTAGCTTCTTCACTCGAAAGAAAAACCATGTCAAATCAAAGCACATAAGCAAATGGCTTCTGAAAAGGGCAAAAAGTCTCTCGTAACCAGCAAAATGCAAACTCTATCAGGTTTAATAAGACAAAAGGTGAATTATTTGCTTTGAAAGGCTTATTTACATAAATAATATCAGGTGGTACAAAAGCATGTAGCACGTTAACAAATTCACCCTCTCTGTAGTAAGTGACAACATAGCTGCCTACAGTAATCACTGTCATGCTTAACATTATCACCCGAAGGGCTACATTACTTCTGAGCGTGGTCAGCGATAGTAAAAACGTATTAGAGAGGAGGAATGAAGTTCCATTCCTTCCAATGTCAGGAAGTATAAATCAGGGCCAGCTCAGGATATTGTGATGCCTGGGTACGAGAATGAAATGACGCCCCCAGTAGAATCATTACTGATTAGCCTGGCTGCTGATGTTACTAAGCCTGCTTGCCTGACTCCATGCAACCAATGCTTATGCACAACTGCACAATAACTGGGAAGGAAGTTAGAGAAGAGATGCACTTGTCCCACCTTGGTTGCTGCCCCTGACCAGTTCTGTGGATTTGTGCATGATAAGATTATGCTGCTGGGAGCCTGCAACTTCCCCTGTGGAGACAGAGGAACAGGAGTGGTCGCTGTCTGACAGTAATTGACTCAATCACTAATGTGCTGCTCCTTAACAAGTGCTATCTGGGTCCATTGGATCCACTTAATCCCATTGTTTAGCCGGTCTTGAGTAGAATGTGCAATTCATCTGCTAGTCACAAGCAGAAAGTTTAGCTTTTATACAGTTTTCTGTAACAATATTGGTTTCCCTATGGTTCTGTGCGTATTAATTTGCTTGTGAGATAAGATACTTACTGTGTTTTTACCATATTGGTGGACAACTGGTCTTGCACAACTCTTATTCTGGCCTCTATAGCAAGCAAGAAGTAATTTACCTACATTTACATTTGGTATGCAACAGACATCTCAACTAACTCTATGTTCCATGCATCCCAAACACATTGTATATATTAACACATCTTATACTTGTACCATACTGGAAATAAAGCTAGCATTGTGGTGAGAGTTGCAATCTGTGCTCCTCAAAAATATTGTACAACTATCAGGTGATCCAGAGACAGAAGAGGAGGCTGTGATTTTACCAAATATAAGACCTCTTGTCCTGAAGCCCCTATGACAGTCACATGCCAACATCATACATCAAATCAGACTGCTGGTTCTGAAGCCTCTTTTAAAGTCACATGCCAACATCAAACTTCAGATCAGACTCTAGTGCTGAAGCCTCTCTTCCAGTCACATGCCATCATCAGACCTCAGATCAGACTCCTGGTCCTGAAGCCTCTCTGTCAGTCACTTGCTAACATCAGACCTCAGATCAGACTCTAGTGCTGAAGCCTCTCTGTCAGTCACATGCCAACATCAGACCTCAGATCAAACTCTGGTTTTGAAGCCTCTCTTCCAGTCAGTCACATACCAACATCAGACCTCAGATCAGACTCTGGTCCTGAAGCCTCTCTGTCAGTCACTTGCCAACATCAGACCTCAGATCAGACTCTGGTCCTGAAGCCTCTCTGTCAGTCACATGCCAACATCAGACCTCAGATCAGACTCCTGGTCCTGAAGCCTCTCTGTCAGTCACATGCCAACATCAGACCTCAGATCAGACTCTGGTTTTGAAGCCTCTCTGTCAGTCACATGCCAACATCAGACCTCAGATCAGACTCTGGTCCTGAAGCCTCTCTGTCAGTCACATGCCAACATCAGACCTCAGATCAGACTCTAGTCCTAATGTTTCTCTGTCAGTCACATGCCAACATCAGACCTCAGATCAGACTCTAGTCCTGATGTTTGTCTGTCAGTCACATACCAACATCAGACCTCAGATCAGACTCTGGTTTTGAAGCCTCTCTGTCAGTTACTTGCTAACATCAGACCTCAGATCAGACTCTGGTCCTGAAGCCTCTCTTCCAGTCACATACCAACATCAAACCTCAGATTAGACTCCTGGTCTTGAAGCCTCTCTGTCAGTCACATGCCAAAATCAGACATCAGATCAGACTCTAGTCCTGATGTTTGTCTGTCAGTCACATACCAACATCAGACCTCAGATCAGACTCTGGTCCTGAAGCCTCTCTGTCAGTCACATGCCAACATCAGACCTCAGATCAGACTCTGGTCCTGATGTTTCTCTGTCAGTCACATGCCAACATCAGACCTCAGATCAGACTCGGGTCCTGAAGCCTCTCTGTCTGTCACATGCCAACATCAGACCTCAGATCAGACTCTAGTCCTGATGTTTCTCTGTCAGTCACATGCCAACATCAGACCACAGATCAGACTCTGGTCCTGAAGCCTCTCTGTCTGTCATATGCCAACATCAGACCTCAGATCAGACTCTATTCCTAAAGCATCTTTGTCAGTCACATGCCAACATCAAACTTTAGATCAGACTCCTGGTCCTGAAGTCTCTCTTTTAGTCACATTCCAACATCAGACCTCAGATCCGACTCTAGTCCTGATGTTTCTCTGTCAGTCACATACCAACATCAGACCTCAGATCAGACTCTAGACCTGAAGCCTCGTTCTAAGTTACATGCCAATCAAACCTCAGATCAGACACTAGTCCTGAAGTTTCTCTGTCAGTCACATGTCATTATCACCTCAGATCAGACTCCTGGTCCTAAAGCCTCTTGGTCAGTTGCATGCCAACATAAGACCTCAAATCAGACTCCTGGTCCTGCAATCTCTCTGTCAGCCACATGCCAACATCAAGCCTCAGATCAGATTCATAGTCCTGAATCCCCTCTGTAAAAGCCACATGCCATCAGCAAACCTCATTTCAGATTCCTAGTCCTGAAGTTTCTCTGTCAGTCACATGCCAATATCAGACCTCAGATCAGACTTCTGGTCCTGCAACCTCTCTATTAGCCACATGCCATCATCAGACCTCAGCTCAGACTCCTAATCCTGCAGCCTCTCTAGTAGCCACATGCCATCATCAGACCTCAGATCAGAATCCTGGGCATAACTCTCTCAGCCACATGCCAACATCAGAGTGCAGATCAGACTCCTGGTCTTGAAGCCTCTCTTTCAGGCAAATTCCAAAATCAGAGCTTAGATCAGACTCCTGGTTCTGAAACCTTTCTTTCAGTTACATGTCAACATCAGATCTAAGCTCAGGCCTCTGGTCCTGAAGCCTTTCTGTCAGCCACATGCCCACATCAGATCTTATATCAGACCCTTACTCTGTTGCAACCTATGAGCGACATAAGACCTCAGATAAGACCCCTGTCCAGAAGCGTCTCTGTCAGCCACATGCCTCAAATCAAACCCCTTTTCCTGAATACCCTCTGTCAGTTACATAACCACATCAGAACTCAGATCAGACTCATAGCCATGCAGCCCCTCTGACAGTCAAATATGTACATCAGACTTCAGATCTGACCTGACAGTAACAAACCCAGATCAGATTACAGATCTGACCACTAGTCTTGCAGCCCCTATGACTGTAACAAACCCAGATCAGATTACAGATCTGACCACTGGTCCTGCAGCCCCTCTGAATGTAACAAACCCAGATCAGATTACAGATCTGACCACTGGTCCTGCAGCCCCTCTGACAGTAACAAACCCAGATCAGATTACAGATCTGACCACTAGTCCTGAAGCCCCTCTGAATGTAACAAACCCAGATCAGATTACAGATCTGACCACTGGTCCTGCAGCCCCTCTGAATGTAACAAACCCAGATCAGATTACAGATCTGACCACTGGTCCTGCAGCCCCTCTGAATGTAACAAACCCAGATCAGATTACAGATCTGACCGCTAGTCCTGCAGCCCCTCTGACAGTAACAAGCCAATGTTAGATCTAAAATCAAACCCCTGGCCCTGAAGCCCCTGTGACATTAGCATACCCCCATCAGACCTCAAATCAGACTCATAGCCCTGCAGCCCCTCTGACAGTAACAAACCCAGATCAGATAACAGATATGACCACTAGTCCTGCAGCCCCTCTGACAGTAACAAACCCAGATCAGATAACAGATATGACCACTAGTCCTGCAGCCCCTCTGACAGTAACAAGCCAACGTTAGATCTAAAATCAAACCCCTGGCCCTGAAGCCCCTGTGACATTAGCATACCCCCATCAGACCTCAAATCAGACTCATAGCCCTGCAGCCCCTCTAACTGTGACTTACCCATATCAGATCTCAAATTAGACACCTGGCCCTGCAGTCCCTTTTTAATTCAAATACCCATATCTAATATCAGATCAGACCCCTAGGTATATAACCCCTCTTTCAGCTCCATAGTCCCATAAGATCTCCAATCTGACCCCTGGCTCCAAAAACCTTGTACACACTCAATAACCACATCAGATCTGAGAGCAAACCACTGGCCATACAGCAGCTTTGTCAATCTCATGCCTAAATCAGACTTCAAATTAGATTAGATGGTTGTGGCACTGCTTGTGAGTGAGGGGAAGAGACTGTGGCACTGCCTGTGAGTGAGGGGAAGAGATTGTGGCACTGCCTGTGAGTGAGGGGAAGAGAATTGTGGCACTGCCTGTGAGTGAGGGAAAGAGATTGTGGCACTGCCTGTGAGTGAGGGGAAGAAAATGTGGCACTGCCTGTGAGTGAGGGGAAGAGATTGTGGCACTATCTGTGAGTGAGGGGACGAGATTGTGGCACTGCCTGTGAGTGAGGGGAAGAGATTGTGGCACTGCCTGTGAGTGAGGGGAAGAGAATGTGGCACTGCCTGTGAGTGAGGGGAAGAGATTGTGGCACTGCCTGTGAGTGAGGGGAAGAGATTGTGGCACTGCCTGTCAGTGAGGGGAAGAGATTGTGGCACTGCCTGTGAGCGAGGGGAAGAGATTGTGGCACTGCCTGTGAGTGAGGGGAAGAGACTGTGGCACTGCCTGTGAGTGAGGGGAAGAGATTGTGGCACTGTCTGTGAGTGAGGGGAAGAGACTGTGGCACTGTCTGTGAGTGAGGGGAAGAGACTGTGGCACTGCCTGTGAGTGAGGGAAAGAAGACTGTTGCACTGCCTGTGAGTGAGGGGAAGAGATTGTGGCACTGCCTATGAGTGAGGGGAAGAGACTGTGACACTGCCTGTGAGTGAGAGGAAGAGATTGTGGCACTGTCTGTGAGTGAGAGGAAGAGACTGTGGCACTGCCTGTGCGTAAGAGGAAGAGATTGTGGCACTGCCTGTGAGTGAGGGGAAGAGATTGTGGCTCTGCCTGTGAGTGAGGGGAAGAGATTGTGGCACTGCCTGTGAGTGAGGGGAAGAGATTGTGGCACTCTCTGTGAGTGAGGGGAAGAGACTGTGGCACTGCCTGTGAGTGAGGGGAAGAGACTGTGGCACTGCCTGTGAGTGAGGGGAAGAGAATGTGGCACTGCCTGTGAGTGAGGGGAAGAGAATGTGGCACTGCCTGTGAGTAAGGGGAAGAGATTGTGGCACTCTCTGTGAGTGAGGGGAAGAGATTGTGGCACTCTCTGTGAGTGAGGGGAAGAGACTGTGGCACTGCCTGTGAGTGAGGGGAAGAGATTGTGGCACTGCCTGTGAGTGAGGGGAAGAGAATGTGGCACTGCCTGTGAGTAAGGGGAAGAGATTGTGTCACTGCCTGTGAGTGAGGGGAAGAGACTGTGGCACTGCCTGTGAGTGAGGGGACGAGATTATGGCACTGCCTGTGAGTGAGGGGAAGACATTGTGGCACTGCCTGTGAGTGAGGGGAAGAGATTGTGTCACTGCCTGTGAGTGAGGGGAAGAGACTGTGGCACTGCCTGTGAGTGAGGGGACGAGATTATGGCACTGCCTGTGAGTGAGGGGAAGACATTGTGGCACTGCATGTGAGTGAGGGGAAGAGACTGTGGCACTGCCTGTGAGTGAGGGGAAGAGATTGTGGAACTGGCTGTGAGTTAGGGGAAGAGATTGTGGCACTGGCTGTGAGTGAGGGGAAGAGATTGTGGCACTGCCTGTGAGTGAGGGGAAGAGATTGTGGCACTGCCTGTGAGTGAGGGGAAGAGATTGTGGCACTGCCTGTGAGTGAGGGGAAGAGATTGTGGCACTGCCTGTCAGTGAGGGGAAGAGATTGTGGCACTGCCTGTGAGCGAGGGGAAGAGATTGTGGCACTGCCTGTGAGTGAGGGGAAGAGACTGTGGCACTGCCTGTGAGTGAGGGGAAGAGATTGTGGCACTGTCTGTGAGTGAGGGGAAGAGACTGTGGCACTGTCTGTGAGTGAGGGGAAGAGACTGTGGCACTGCCTGTGAGTGAGGGAAAGAAGACTGTTGCACTGCCTGTGAGTGAGGGGAAGAGATTGTGGCACTGCCTATGAGTGAGGGGAAGAGACTGTGACACTGCCTGTGAGTGAGAGGAAGAGATTGTGGCACTGTCTGTGAGTGAGAGGAAGAGACTGTGGCACTGCCTGTGCGTAAGAGGAAGAGATTGTGGCACTGCCTGTGAGTGAGGGGAAGAGATTGTGGCACTGCCTGTGAGTGAGGGGAAGAGATTGTGGCACTGCCTGTGAGTGAGGGGAAGAGATTGTGGCACTCTCTGTGAGTGAGGGGAAGAGACTGTGGCACTGCCTGTGAGTGAGGGGAAGAGACTGTGGCACTGTCTGTGAGTGAGGGGAAGAGAATGTGGCACTGCCTGTGAGTGAGGGGAAGAGAATGTGGCACTGCCTGTGAGTAAGGGGAAGAGATTGTGGCACTCTCTGTGAGTGAGGGGAAGAGATTGTGGCACTCTCTGTGAGTGAGGGGAAGAGACTGTGGCACTGCCTGTGAGTGAGGGGAAGAGATTGTGGCTCTGCCTGTGAGTGAGGGGAAGAGAATGTGGCACTGCCTGTGAGTAAGGGGAAGAGATTGTGTCACTGCCTGTGAGTGAGGGGAAGAGACTGTGGCACTGCCTGTGAGTGAGGGGACGAGATTATGGCACTGCCTGTGAGTGAGGGGAAGACATTGTGGCACTGCCTGTGAGTGAGGGGAAGAGATTGTGTCACTGCCTGTGAGTGAGGGGAAGAGACTGTGGCACTGCCTGTGAGTGAGGGGACGAGATTATGGCACTGCCTGTGAGTGAGGGGAAGACATTGTGGCACTGCATGTGAGTGAGGGGAAGAGACTGTGGCACTGCCTGTGAGTGAGGGGAAGAGATTGTGGAACTGGCTGTGAGTTAGGGGAAGAGATTGTGGCACTGGCTGTGAGTGAGGGGAAGAGATTGTGGCACTGCCTGTGAGTGAGGGGAAGAGATTGTGGCACTGGCTGTGAGTGAGGGGAAGAGATTGTGGCACTGCCTGTGAGTGAGGGGAAGAGATTGTGGCACTGGCTGTGAGTTAGGGGAAGAGATTGTGGCACTGTCTGGATGTGAGAGGAAGGGACAGTTGGACCTGATTGGAGCACGCTTGGCACAAAGACAGGGATGTGACAAGTGGCTTTATAATGTAAACTGTTTGGAAGAGCTGCAATAACTGTGCAACTCCCATTTGTCCCCATTTAGTGCCTCAATTTACAGTTGTTACTAGGATCTAGTGGGATGTGTTTCCTTAATGTTTTATGCTGTGGTGATCTTGTGGTTAGAAAGGGCTCTGTGGTGAAACTTCAGCTATTGTAGTGTTGGTTTCTCCACACAGTAACCTTTGTATTAGCAAAAACAATTAGAAAAGGAATCAAATGCAAAACTGTAAAAAAAAAAAAAAAAAAGCAACAAAAAATATTTAAACGTCTAAAAGCCTTTCTAATGGAATCTTAAATCAAGAGTGTCTTGAAGATTTAACTAGGGCCATTTCTTTTACACGACTGTAAAGGGCACTAATTCATAACCTTAGCTCATGTCTGCAGGATAATGAACTGTTACTGCATGATACTTACAGGTCTCAAGTAGCCTCTCATAATGTACAAGACCCTGTGCAAAGCTTTCTGTCTAATGACCTACTTGCAGACAGGACAGACCTGTGCAGAGTAATGTTCATACACCAGAGGTTGAGACAGCTTGACATATTCTAAAACAGATTCCGTCAAAGACACAGTTGACTTGATTAAATCTGGAGTGGATATTCCCATTGCTAATTAACTCAGCATGATAAAGGTCATTGCTACTTCATCCTATGGAAATTCTATCAATGACTGCAGCTTATGTCTAAGTGAAGAAATAGTCCTTTCTTTTGTAATGGCATTGATTTCAATAAAAAATATATATATATATAAAAGCATACATAAATGTGGCAAACGGGAACATGACAAAGATGTAGTCTATCAAAGCCCATATTTCTTGTACTAAAGGAAAATCCCATTGTATTAGACACACATAGTAATGGTTTGATTATTGCCTCACGAGTGTGCACCACATTCTAGAACTTGAGAATTCAGCCTGATAAATGTTCCTTATTGGCACCATTAATATTGAATCATTTAGTCACCATGTTTTATATTTTGCTTCCATGGCTATGTGTGAAAATTCCTATAAAAAACACATTTGAAAATCCCATGAAATGTGTTACTTTCTTCCATATTTGTTTTTTGTATCAGAAAGGTAACTTTTATTGAACAACTCTAAAAATACCTAATTTGTTTTGTTATTTTGGTCTAAACAAATAGTTCAGCCACCACCACCAGCTGATAAGTTCCATCCCATTCCACTAGATGTGACGCATTCTCCATATGAAAACTTAATGCATATTCATTAATGTTTGTCGCATACTTGTTTCTCCATAATAACCAAAAGCTTGTTATTCCGTTTGTAAAATTTCATCTTGCATTCATTAAGTTGTCACTAAAATATTTATGTTGTTTATCTCATTTTGAAGAAAGGGGTAAAACAATGATATTGTTGTTCCCTTCCATAACAGTCTATCAATAAACTTGTATCCTAAGGGGTACCAGTGGCATGTGAATAAATTCATTAAACACATTATTGCTATGTTCCTTGAGTACTGAAAGGCTACAGTACTAGCAGGAAGTCGTATAATATCATATAAAATATAAATACTCTCATATGTGACTTTAGAGGTAATATGAAGCACAGGGGGCAATTAAATTAGACTCATGCATCATTTCTGTCAACTTCCAAAGTTCTCATTGCGATTTTAAATACGGCCACCTTAAGACATAAATATTTTACTAGGATGTAACCAAGGGTGGTCTCCTAGTTAAAAGTAAGCTGTGAATTTCTATTAGCAGCTATCTATATGACATTATCAAGGGCTTCAAACAAAGCAAAGTTTAGATCTATTTGTTAAAAAGGATGTTTTCTCCCCTTGATCTTGTGGTCCTGGAACTGATTTCCACAGCAATACTGTGATCTTTAAACAGAAACATAGAAATGTAGCAGAAAGCCTATTGAATCTGCCTATTTTACCTTGTGACCCATAAGCTAAATAAATTCTCATGAAGCTGTGTCCTTATGTCTGACATTCTTCCCTTACAGTATTGATTCTTACCACTCCTACTGGAAATCTATTACATGAACCAACCACTCCTTCTGTAAAGACAGGATTATACAAATGACTGCATTCAACCTGAGAACATGACCTCTTGTTTTGATGTTGCTTCATATGATGAAGAAAAAGGTATCAGTGTTGCAGGTCTGTGTTGACATGCACCTAGCAGCGGCTAAAATACAGTTTACATTTTACTGTCAGCACTTTATGCAGCAACATAAACTATATGTATGTAGTAAAAGGGCCAGGATACATTGCAGTCATTTTTGTCATACAGGATTCTTAAAATATATTTTAATCATTACAAAAAGTTTTTTGTTTTTTTATTGCATGGAATGAGATGAATATGAATAATGTTACCGTAATCACATAGCACAGGTCACAGAAATACTCTTTATTAATTGTCGACCGGATTACAAATCGAGCGTAAAATACCACTTCCGCAAAAGCGATATTTGCACTCAACAAACCAGTGCACGTAAATTTGTGCTGGTATTACAAGTGAGGTGCCTCGCGTTCACATTGCACTCACAAGACGGAGCTTCCATATGCTCCAATGGGAGCCTCGTTCTTATGTCATGAGAACTAGCACAGCAAAGGTGGTAAGTCACACACATCGATGGGCAGCAAGGTGTAAATATATATGAATATATACATATTTATTTATGCCTTACTATGTCTATATACACATACTAACACATACATATATATGTATATAAGCATATTCATATATATTTACTGGAAACACACAGTTGCCATAGACCTTAATGTAAAGGCACTTTTCAGTGCGTTTATTTTCTAACACCCCTAACAAGCTCGCGGTAGCAATAACCAGCCACTTGTAATGACTGGCTATTTATCACACACATGCAAACAGGCACATTTGTCCGTTTGCGTGTGCGCAATAAATTAGCGCTCCACTGTATTTGTTTGCATGGTTGTCCACTCAATACAAATGTATGTAAAGGCCAAACGCATATGGTTTCTGTAGAAACCCTGCGCCCTGGAGATTTGCTTAATTAACCGTTTGCTGATACCATCTAATGCTTCAGAGCAACACAAGTTTATAGTAGTTTCATGTGAGACAAAGTAAAGCAGTTTAGAATAAAACATTATTTAGTACAACACTGTGCATTAGTGATAAGTGCCATAATTGTATTAGGTCACTGTACCTAGGGTGACTTTAATTTCCTTAGAGACACTTTCATATATTTTACTTTTGTCAAACTATTTTTTATTTTAAAAAGCCCATGGGGGATATGTATCAAGCTGTCAACCGCAAATACGCCGGACTTCCGCAGCATAATTGTTGCGAGCTTGATTCGACCTAGTTATCAAAGCTTACAGAAGTAAAAAGTTGAAATTTATGACGTAACATACGATCCATCGGTCTCAATCCGATGCAGATCGATGCTTACGTCATTACAGATGTTCCGAATACACATTCGGCTCTGACACTTTTTCCCATTTATCAAATTTCTAACAGGTATGCTCATGGCTATTCCGGCCCAGCGTACCTGGTTTTCAATCCGCCACCCTGGAGGTTGCGGATGACATAGAAATCAATGGAAGTTTGAAAGCAGCGAAAGCTTATGTTCGATGCTGCCAGATATCCCATTGACTTATATGGTTTAAAACAAGTAATGTTTACACCTAACACCCTGACATAAACCCTGAGTCTAAACACCCCTAATCTGCCGCCCCCGACATCGCCGCCACCTACATAAAATAACCTAAGCTCCCTATTGCCCTGAAAAGGGCATTTGTATGGGCATTGCCCTTAAAAGGGCATTTAGCTCTTTTACTGCCCAGACCCTAATCTAAACATATAATCCACCCAAAAAACCCTTAAATAAACACTTACCCCCACTTACAGTTATTGAAGTCCCGCTTGAAGGATCCATCCAGCTGGCAAGAAGTCTTCATCCGGGCGGCCTCGTCCATCTTCATCCAGCATCTTCTATCTTCATTCATCCGGCGAGGATCGGGTCCATCCTGAAGACATCCGGTGCGGAGCTCCTCTTCATACGGTTGCCGCCATAAACTGGAACTTCAATGCAAGTGATGTCATCCAAGATGGCGTCCCTTGCATTCATATTGGCTGAAAGATTTCAATCAGCCAATAGGATTAGAGGTGCTAAAATCCTATTGGCTGTTCCAATCAGCCAATAGGATTTGAGCAGCTCCCATCCTATTGGCTGTTCCAATCAGCCAATAGGATGAGAGCTGCTCAAATCCTATTGACTGATTGGAACAGCCAATAGGATTTTAGCACCTCTAATCCTATTGGCTGATTTAAATCTTTCAGCCAATAGGAATGCAAGAGACGCCATCTTGGATGACATCACTTGCATTGAAGTTCCAGTTTATGGCGGCAACCGTATGAAGAGAAGCTCCGCGCCGTATGTCTTCAGGATGGATGAAGATAGAAGATGCCGTCTGGATGAAGACTTCTTGCCGCCTGGATGAAGACTTCTTGCCGCCTGGATGAAGACTTCTTGCCGCCTGGATGGATCCTTCAAGCAGGACTTCAATAACTGTAAGTGGATCGTCAGTGGTTAGTGTTAGCTTTATTTAAGGGCTTTTTGGGTGGGTTTTATTTTTAGATTAGGGTCTGGGCAGTAAAAGAGTTAAATGCTCTTTTAAGGGCAATTCCCATACAAATGCCCTTTGCAGGGCAATGGGGAGCTTAGGTTATTTTAGGTTTTACTGTTGGGGGGTGTTTGTATTTTTTTTACAGGTAAAAGAGCTGATTTCTTCGGGGCAATTTCCCTCAAAAGGCCCTTTTAAGGGCCATTGGTAGTTTATTGTAGGCTAGGGTTTTTTTATTTTGTAGGGGCTTTTTTATAGGGCTATTAGATTGGGTGTAATTCTTTTTTTTATTTTTGATAATGTGGGTTTTTTTCCGTAATTTAGTGTTTTTTATTTTTTGTAACAGCGTTTATTTTTTTGTTTGTTAATTTAGTAATTTTTAATAAGGTTAAATAGTATATTTAAATAATTTGAGTAGGATTAGGGTTTTTTAATATGTAATTTAGTTAATTTAATTGCTAGTTTAATTTAATTGTAGGATAATAGTTAGGGTAGGTTAATTAATAGTTTAAAATTAGTTTATTTTAATTCTATAGGTAAGTTTAAATTTATTTTAAAATAGGGATGTCATTTTAATTTAAAGTTAGCAGGTTGTTAGGTTTAGGGGTTAATAGCTTAATTTAGTTTATGGCGATGTAGGGAGCTGGCGGTCTAGGGGTTAATAGGTTTAGTTAGTGGTAGTGATGTGGGAGGCCAGAGGTTTAGGGGTTAATACGTTTATTTAGTGGCGGCGGGGTCCGGGAGCGGAGGGATAGGGGTTAATACATTTATTTAGGTTATGGCGGGGTCCGAGAGCGGCGGGATAGGGTTTAATAACTTTATTTAGGTTACGGCGGGGTCCGGGAGCAGCGGGATAGGGGTTAAACATTTTAGTATAGTGGAGCTTTTTTAAGGTTTTATACTGGATTTTTATATCAGCATCCGTGCATATTCTTCTTTATAGTAGTGTCTATTACATGCAGTTATATCAAAATTTGTGTATACTGTCCCTTTAAATTATGTGATGACTACCTTATTTATTTTAAATCCAAAATGATTGTGACATCCAAATTTCTTCATTTATATATATATAATTTTTTGTTTTGTTTTTTGTTTTGTTTTTTTGAACTTTTGGGACTGAGCACTGTCTTTTTGATGGTGTTCCCTTATTTTTTAGGTTTGAGTTTGTAATCGTTATCGCAATATGCTGGTTGGGAATAAATGATTTTGTAAATACTCTAAGCCAATTCTGTAAATACTTCTTTGTTTGTTTGGTGTTATTGTACAACACTGTAACCTTTCTCTGGGTAAATAATTTAGTATTTGTGCCACATGTGTCTCTCATCGGTTTACCTGAGAGACACAAGGAATTACACAATGCTGACATTCCCCTTTCATGTAAGTCAAAGTGTAGGTAAACTGAACTCTGATGTATAGAGATCTATTACTGAACTCTCTGATGTATAGAGATCTATTACTGAATGCTCTGATGTATAGAGATCTATTACTGAATGCTCTGACGTATAGAGATCTATTACTGAATGCTCTGACGTATAGAGATCTATTACTGAATGCTCTGACGTATAGAGATCTATTACTGAACTCTCTGACGTATAGAGATCTATTACTGAACTCTCTGACGTATAGAGATCTATTACTGAATGCTCTGATGTATAGAGATCTAGTACTGAACGCTCTGATGTATAGAGATCTATTACTGAACTCTCTGATGTATAGAGATCTATTACTGAACTCTCTGATGTATAGAGATCTATTACTGAACTCTCTGATGTATAGAGATCTATTACTGAATGCTCTGATGTATAGAGGTCTATTACTGAACTCTCTGATGTATAGAGATCTATTACAGAACTCTCTGATGTATAGAGGTCTATTACTGAACGCTCTGATGTATAGAGATCTATTACTGAACAGTGATGTATAGAGATCTATTACTGAACTCTCTGATGTATAGAGATCTATTACTGAACTCTCTGATGTATAGAGATCTATTACTGAATGCTCTGATGTATAGAGGTCTATTTCTGAACTCTCTGATGTATAGAGATCTATTACTGAACTCTCTGATGTATAGAGATCTATTACTGAATGCTCTGATGTATAGAGATCTATTACTGAACGCTCTGACATATAGAGATCTATTAATGAAAACACTATAGAGATCTATAACTGAAAGCTCTGAAGTATAGAGATCTATTACTAATTGCTCTGACGTATAGAGATCTATTAATAAAAACACTCTGACGTATAGAGATCTATAACTGAACGCTCTGACGTATAATGATCTATTACTGAATGCTCTGACATATAGAGATCTATTACTGAACACTGTTGTATAGAGATCTATTACTGAACACTCTGAAGTATAGAGATCTATTACTGAACATTCTGATGTATAGAGATCTATTACTGAATGTTCTGATGTATAGAGATCTATTACTGAACGATCTGATGTATAGAGATCTATTACTGAACACTGATGTACAGAGATCTATTACTGAACACTCTGATGTATAGAAATCTATTACTGAACTCTCTGATGTATAGAGATCTATTACTGAACACTCTGATGTATAGAGATCTATTACCGAACTCTCTGATGTATAGAGATCTATTACTGAACTCTCTTATGTATAGAGATCTATTACTGAACGCTCTGATGTATAGAGATCTATTACTGAACTCTCTGATGTATAGAGATCTATTACTGAACGCTCTGATGTATAGAGATCTATTACTGAACTCTCTGATGTATAGAGATCTATTACTGAACTCTCTGATGTATAGAGATCTATTACTGAATGCTCTGATGTATAAAGATCTATTACTGAATGCTCTGATGTATAGAGATCTATTACTGAACTCTCTGATGTATAGAGATCTCTTACTGAATGCTCTGATGTATAGAGATCTCTTACTGAATGCTCTGATGTATAGAGATCTATTACTGAACGCTCTGATGTATAGAGATCTATTACTGAACTCTCTGATGTATAGAGATCTATTACTGAACTCTCTTATGTATAGAGATCTATTACTGAACGCTCTGATGTATAGAGATCTATTACTGAACTCTCTTATGTATAGAGATCTATTACTGAACGCTCTGATGTATAGAGATCTATTACTGAACTCTCTGATGTATAGAGATCTATTACTGAACTCTGATGTATAGAGATCTATTACTGAACTCTCTGATGTATAGAGATCTATTACTGAACGCTCTGATGTATAGAGATCTATTACTGAACTCTCTGATGTATAGAGATCTATTACTGAACTCTCTGATGTATAGAGATCTATTACTGAATGCTCTGATGTATAGAGATCTATTACTGAATGCTCTGATGTATAGAGATCTATTACTGAACTCTCTGATGTATAGAGATCTATTACTGAATGCTCTGATGTATAGAGATCTCTTACTGAATGCTCTGATGTATAGAGATCTATTACTGAACGCTCTGATGTATAGAGATCTATTACTAAACGTTCTGATGTATAGAAATCTATTACTGAACTCTCTGATGTATAGAGATCTATTACTGAATGCTCTGATGTATAGAGATCTATTACTGAACTCTCTGATGTATAGAGATCTATTACTGAATGCTCTGATGTATAGAGATCTATTACTGAATGCTCTGATGTATAGAGATCTATTACTGAATGCTCTGACATATAGAGATCTATTAATGAAAACACTATAGAGATCTATAACTGAAAGCTCTGAAGTATAGAGATCTATTACTGAACGCTCTGATGTATAGAGATCTATTACTAATTGCTCTGACGTATAGAGATCTATAACTGAACGCCCTGACGTATAGAGATCTATTACTGAATGCTCTGACGTATAGAGATCTATTACTGAACACTGTTGTATAGAGATCTATTACTGAACGTTCTGATGTATAGAGATCTATTACTGAATGTTCTGATGTATAGAGATCTATTACTGAACGATCTGATGTATAGAGATCTATTACTGAACACTGATGTACAGAGATCTATTACTGAACACTCTGATGTATAGAGATCTATTACTGAACTCTCTGATATATAGAGATCTATTACTGAACGTTCTGATGTAGAGAGATCTATTACTGAATGCTCTGATGTATAAAGATCTATTACTGGACGGTCTGATGTACAGAGATCTATTACTGAACACTCTGATGTATAGAGATCTATTACTGAACACTCTGATGTATAGAGATCTATTACTGAACGCTCTGATGTATAGGGATTTATTACTGAACACTCTGCTGTATAGAGATCTATTACTGAATGCTCTAATGTATAGAGATCTATTACTGAACGCTCTGATGTATAGAGATCTATTACTGAAAGCTCAGATGTATAGAGATCTATTACTGAACACTCTGATGTATAGAGATCTATTACTGAACGCTCTGATGTATAGGGATCTATTTGTCCTAAACTGACCTGTGATAATTCTGAGAGAATTTTCTCAGCCCTACGAATTGTTCTTGGCAAACAACGTGTTATACAATATTGTCATAAAAGAACTGTGCTTCTGTCATAAATATCCCATCTATTACTGGACGGTCTGATGTACAGAGATCTATTACTGAACACTCTGATGTATAGAGATCTATTACTGAACGCTCTGATGTATAGGGATTTATTACTGAACACTCTGCTGTATAGAGATCTATTACTGAATGCTCTAATGTATAGAGATCTATTACTGAATGCTCTGATGTATAGAGATCTATTACTGAACTCTCTGATGTATAGAGATCTATTACTGAATGCTCTGATGTATAGAGATCTCTTACTGAATGCTCTGATGTATAGAGATCTATTACTGAACACTATGATGTATAGAGATCTTTTACTGAACGCTCTGATGTATAGAGATCTATTACTAAATGCTCTGATGTATAGAAATCTATTACTGAACTCTCTGATGTATAGAGATCTATTACTGAATGCTCTGATGTATAGAGATCTATTACTGAACTCTCTGATGTATAGAGATCTATTACTGAATGCTCTGATGTATAGAGATCTATTACTGAATGCTCTGATGTATAGAGATCTATAACTGAACGCTCTGACATATAGAGATCTATTAATGAAAACACTATAGAGATCTATAACTGAAAGCTCTGAAGTATAGAGATCTATTACTGAACGCTCTGATGTATAGAGATCTATTACTAATTGTTCTGATGTATAGAGATCTATTACTGAACTCTCTGATGTATAGAGATCTATTACTGAATGCTCTGATGTATAGAGATCTCTTACTGAATGCTCTGATGTATAGAGATCTATTACTGAACGCTCTGATGTATAGAGATCTATTACTGAACGCTCTGATGTATAGAGATCTATTACTGAACGATCTGATGTATAGAGATCTATTACTGAACACTGATGTACAGAGATCTATTACTGAACACTCTGATGTATAGAGATCTATTACTGAACTCTCTGATGTATAGAGATCTATTACTGAACACTCTGATGTATAGAGATCTATTACCGAACTCTCTGATGTATAGAGATCTATTACTGAACTCTCTTATGTATAGAGATCTATTACTGAACGCTCTGATGTATAGAGATCTATTACTGAACTCTCTGATGTATAGAGATCTATTACTGAACGCTCTGATGTATAGAGATCTATTACTGAACTCTCTGATGTATAGAGATCTATTACTGAACTCTCTGATGTATAGAGATCTATTACTGAATGCTCTGATGTATAAAGATCTATTACTGAATGCTCTGATGTATAGAGATCTATTACTGAACTCTCTGATGTATAGAGATCTATTACTGAATGCTCTGATGTATAGAGATCTCTTACTGAATGCTCTGATGTATAGAGATCTATTACTGAACGCTCTGATGTATAGAGATCTATTACTGAACTCTCTGATGTATAGAGATCTATTACTGAACTCTCTTATGTATAGAGATCTATTACTGAACGCTCTGATGTATAGAGATCTATTACTGAACTCTCTGATGTATAGAGATCTATTACTGAACTCTGATGTATAGAGATCTATTACTGAACTCTCTGATGTATAGAGATCTATTACTGAACGCTCTGATGTATAGAGATCTATTACTGAACTCTCTGATGTATAGAGATCTATTACTGAACTCTCTGATGTATAGAGATCTATTACTGAATGCTCTGATGTATAGAGATCTATTACTGAACTCTCTGATGTATAGAGATCTATTACTGAATGCTCTGATGTATAGAGATCTCTTACTGAATGCTCTGATGTATAGAGATCTATTACTGAACGCTCTGATGTATAGAGCTCTATTACTAAACGCTCTGATGTATAGAAATCTATTACTGAACTCTCTGATGTATAGAGATCTATTACTGAATGCTCTGATGTATAGAGATCTATTACTGAACTCTCTGATGTATAGAGATCTATTACTGAATGCTCTGATGTATAGAGATCTATTACTGAATGCTCTGATGTATAGAGATCTATTACTGAATGCTCTGACATATAGAGATCTATTAATGAAAACATTATAGAGATCTATAACTGAAAGCTCTGAAGTATAGAGATCTATTACTGAACGCTCTGATGTATAGAGATCTATTACTAATTGCTCTGACGTATAGAGATCTATAACTGAACGCCCTGACGTATAGAGATCTATTACTGAATGCTCTGACGTATAGAGATCTATTACTGAACACTGTTGTATAGAGATCTATTACTGAACGTTCTGATGTATAGAGATCTATTACTGAATGTTCTGATGTATAGAGATCTATTACTGAACGATCTGATGTATAGAGATCTATTACTGAACACTGATGTACAGAGATCTATTACTGAACACTCTGATGTATAGAGATCTATTACTGAACTCTCTGATATATAGAGATCTATTACTGAACGTTCTGATGTAGAGAGATCTATTACTGAATGCTCTGATGTATAAAGATCTATTACTGGGCGGTCTGATGTACAGAGATCTATTACTGAACACTCTGATGTATGGAGATCTATTACTGAACACTCTGATGTATAGAGATCTATTACTGAACGCTCTGATGTATAGGGATTTATTACTGAACACTCTGCTGTATAGAGATCTATTACTGAATGCTCTAATGTATAGAGATCTATTACTGAACGCTCTGATGTATAGAGATCTATTACTGAAAGCTCAGATGTATAGAGATCTATTACTGAACACTCTGATGTATAGAGATCTATTACTGAACGCTCTGATGTATAGGGATCTATTTGTCCTAAACTGACCTGTGATAATTCTGAGAGAATTTTCTCAGCCCTACGAATTGTTCTTGGCAAACAACGTGTTATACAATATTGTCATAAAAGAACTGTGCTTCTGTCATAAATATCCCATCTATTACTGGACGGTCTGATGTACAGAGATCTATTACTGAACACTCTGATGTATAGAGATCTATTACTGAACGCTCTGATGTATAGGGATTTATTACTGAACACTCTGCTGTATAGAGATCTATTACTGAATGCTCTAATGTATAGAGATCTATTACTGAATGCTCTGATGTATAGAGATCTATTACTGAACTCTCTGATGTATAGAGATCTATTACTGAATGCTCTGATGTATAGAGATCTCTTACTGAATGCTCTGATGTATAGAGATCTATTACTGAACGCTCTGATGTATAGAGATCTATTACTGAACGCTCTGATGTATAGAGATCTATTACTAAATGCTCTGATGTATAGAAATCTATTACTGAACTCTCTGATGTATAGAGATCTATTACTGAATGCTCTGATGTATAGAGATCTATTACTGAACTCTCTGATGTATAGAGATCTATTACTGAATGCTCTGATGTATAGAGATCTATAACTGAACGCTCTGACATATAGAGATCTATTAATGAAAACACTATAGAGATCTATAACTGAAAGCTCTGAAGTATAGAGATCTATTACTGAACGCTCTGATGTATAGAGATCTATTACTAATTGTTCTGACGTATAGAGATCTATTAATGAAAACACTCTGACGTATAGAGATCTATAACTGAACGCTCTGACGTATAGAGATCTATTACTGAATGCTCTGACGTATAGAGATCTATTACTGAACACTGTTGTATAGAGATCTATTACTGAACTCTCTGATGTATAGAGATCTATTACTGAATGCTCTGATGTATAGAGATCTCTTACTGAATGCTCTGATGTATAGAGATCTCTTACTGAATGCTCTGATGTATAGAGATCTATTACTGAACGCTCTGATGTATAGAGATCTATTACTGAACGCTCTGATGTATAGAGATCTATTACTAAACGCTCTGATGTATAGAAATCTATTACTGAACTCTCTGATGTATAGAGATCTATTACTGAATGCTCTGATGTATAGAGATCTATTACTGAACTCTCTGATGTATAGAGATCTATTACTGAATGCTCTGATGTATAGAGATCTATTACTGAACGCTCTGACATATAGAGATCTATTAATGAAAACACTATAGAGATCTATAACTGAAAGCTCTGAAGTATAGAGATCTATTACTGAACGCTCTGATGTATAGAGATCTATTACTAATTGTTCTGACGTATAGAGATCTATTAATGAAAACACTCTGACGTAGAGATCTATAACTGAACGCTCTGACATATAGAGATCTATTAATGAAAACACTATAGAAATCTATAACTGAAAGCTCTGAAGTATAGAGATCTATTACTGAACGCTCTGATGTATAGAGATCTATTACTAATTGTTCTGACGTATAGAGATCTATAACTGAACGCTCTGACGTATAGAGATCTATTACTGAATGCTCTGATGTATAGAGATCTATTACTAATTGTTCTGACGTATAGAGATCTATAACTGAACGCTCTGACGTATAGAGATCTATTACTGAATGCTCTGACGTATAGAGATCTATTACTGAACACTGTTGTATAGAGATCTATTACTGAACACTCTGAAGTATAGAGATCTATTACTGAACGTTCTGATGTATAGAGATCTATTACTGAATGTTCTGATGTATAGAGATCTATTACTGAACGATCTGATGTATAGAGATCTATTACTGAACACTGATGTACAGAGATCTATTACTGAACACTTTGATGTATAGAGATCTATTACTGAACTCTCTGATGTATAGAGATCTATTACTGAACGCTCTGATGTAGAGAGATCTATTACTGAATGCTCTGATGTATAAAGATCTATTACTGGACGGTCTGATGTACAGAGATCTATTACTGAACACTCTGATGTATAGAGATCTATTACTGAACACTCTGATGTATAGAGATCTATTACTGAACGCTCTGATGTATAGGGATTTATTACTGAACACTCTGCTGTATAGAGATCTATTACTGAATGCTCTAATGTATAGAGATCTATTACTGAATGCTCTGATGTATAGAGATCTATTACTGAAAGCTCAGATGTATAGAAATCTATTACTGAACACTCTGATGTATAGAGATCTATTACTGAACGCTCTGATGTATAGAGATCTATTACTGAAAGCTCAGATGTATAGAGATCTATTACTGAACTCTCTGATGTATAGAGATCTATTACTGAACTCTCTGATGTATAGAGATCTATTACTGAACGCTCTGATGTAGAGAGATCTATTACTGAATGCTCTGATGTATAAAGATCTTTTACTGGACGGTCTGATGTACAGAGATCTATTACTGAACACTCTGATGTATAGAGATCTATTACTGAACACTCTGATGTATAGAGATCTATTACTGAACGCTCTGATGTATAGGGATTTATTACTGAACACTCTGCTGTATAGAGATCTATTACTGAATGCTCTAATGTATAGAGATCTATTACTGAACGCTCTGATGTATAGAGATCTATTACTGAACGCTCTGATGTATAGAGATCTATTACTGAAAGCTCAGATGTATAGAGATCTATTACTGAACACTCTGATGTATAGAGATCTATTACTGAACGCTCTGATGTATAGGGATCTATTTGTCCTAAACTGACCTGTGATAATTCTGAGAGAATGTTCTCAGCCCTACGAATTGTTCTTGGCAAACAACAATGTGTTATACAATATTGTCATAAAAGAACTGTGCTCCTGTCATCAATATCCCATCTATTACTGGACGGTCTGATGTATAAAGATCTATTACTGAACACTCTGATGTATAGAGATCTATTACTGAACACTCTGATGTATAGAGATCTATTACTGAACGCTCTGATGTATAGGGATTTATTACTGAACACTCTGCAGTATAGAGATCTATTACTGAACGCTCTGATGTATAGAGATCTATTACTGAAAGCTCAGATGTATAGAGATCTATTACTGAACACTCTGATGTATAGAGATCTATTACTGAACGCTCTGATGTATAGAGATCTATTACTGAATGCTCTAATGTATAGAGATCTATTACTGAACGCTCTGATGTATAGAGATCTATTACTGAAAGCTCAGATGTATAGAGATCTATTACTGAACACTCTGCTGTATAGAGATCTATTACTGAATGCTCTAATGTATAGAGATCTATTACTGAACGCTCTGATGTATAGAGATCTATTACTGAAAGCTCAGATGTATAGAGATCTATTACTGAACACTCTGATGTATAGAGATCTATTACTGAACGCTCTGATGTATAGGGATCTATTTGTCCTAAACTGACCTGTGATAATTCTGAGAGAATGTTCTCAGCCCTACGAATTGTTCTTGGCAAACAACAATGTGTTATACAATATTGTCATAAAAGAACTGTGCTCCTGTCATCAATATCCCATCTATTACTGGACGGTCTGATGTATAAAGATCTATTACTGAACACTCTGATGTATAGAGATCTATTACTGAACGCTCTGATGTATAGAGATCTATTACTGAACGCTCTGATGTATAGAGATCTATTACTGAACGCTCTGATGTATAGAGATCTATTACTGAACGCTCTGATGTATAGAGATCTATTACTGAACGCTCTGATGTATAGAGATCTATTACTGAACGCTCTGATGTATAGGGATCTATTTGTCCTAAACTGACCTGTGATAATTCTGAGAGAATATTCTCAGCCCTACGAATTGTTCTTGGCAAACAACAATGTGTTATACAATATTGTCATAAAAGAACTGTGCTCCTGTCATCAATATCCCACAAATAAAACATCCACACCGGGAAATGACTGCAATATTACCTGGAATCCTCCAAACACTTTACCATAGAACAACATCATAAAGAGAATTATTAAAGCATCTTCACCAAATTGTAGCTGTACCTGCATTTTAGCCACAGATCATCATTTATTGATTGTCTGAAACATCATTTGTCATCCATTAACGCCTTCAAGGGAAAGTTTACTGCAAATATGACCCATTCCTTAGTGTGTGCAAGTTGTGCATAACTTATCTCAGATAACTACACATTTATTACAAGTAAAGGGGTTAACATGACCAGTGCACTATAAACTAAATTGTGAATATTGTGTTCCTAACCAAATAAAAGACAAGCTTTAAAGGGACACAAAAACCCCAAAAATGTATTTCATGTTTCAAATAGAGCATGGGATTTCACACATCTTTCTAATTATTAGAATTAATTTTATTATCAAATGTTCTTCATTCTCATGGTAACTTTTGCTTGAAAGCAGGCATGCATGTGTCTAGAGCACTATATGACAGCAGTTTTGGAAGAGAGCACATTTAGGCAGCACTATTTCCAATATAGGAGAATATTGTAATGAATAGTGAAGCTTTGATTGGTTAAATGATTATATTTTTATGTTGTTTATTTCCTTAGAGTCATCTGTTCCTTGCTAACCATAACTCTGTGCGTGTATATATTGTATTAATGTTTATTAATTAATGTGCAATGGAATAAAGGGGGAGCTCTTGTCTTAAGGTGGTATAGTTCTTCGGGTGTTGTGTTATTGTGTGTAATTTATTAAACAGTTATTTATATATATCAATTGATTTCTAATCTCCTCTATATACTAAATCTATGTGTTCATGTACACACTCATATGCTTATATTTTCTGTGCACATACAGATTCTGCTTGCTAAGAGAACACATGACTGTGGACAGTGGGTGGTATTAATGCTAATGCGTGAGGAAGTTACATTTTGATCTTCAGGCTCTCTGTTGGTTGAGGGGTACTAGCACAGAGGTATTTTACAACTAAAGTAAGCTCATAATAAACATACGCAGCTGTGCTGTTATAATTGTCTACATTAAACTTTTTATGCAGTAATTACACTTTTTGTTTTTTGGTTCTCAACACACTTTCCTTGTATCATTAGCATATGAACAGCAATGTATTACCAAGCTACATTTAGATAAACTTTGTCACAAAGAATTTCACTTGGGCAGGAAAGCCCTATTCAAAATCAAGTGTAAAAACAAATTATCCTGAAATCTGAGCGTATTTTTTGCAACCCCCTATTAGAATTGACTGAGTATGTTGTGAGGCACACCACACTTTGCCACTGATATGGTTACATTTTCACACTTCCATCAGGCATATTACGTGAAGTAAAACAACAAACTAGTCTCGGCCACACAAAAAAACGCTTCTAATTGCGCAACAAAAGGGGGAAAGGTATCTACATGTGTTTAATGACACAGTTCTCCATCTGAACCACAAACAACAATTACAGGAATACCCGCCTTGCAGCAGTTCATTAATACAGCGCTAATAAGAAGTTGAAGTCCAACCTCCAAGAATTTTGAAACAGAACTGTGAGAAAAGCAACTGTCAGCATTTTGTTATGCACAGTTCTGTCTGTTTACAGCATTGGAGTGCACTTTGTGTGTCTCAGTGTCATAGTCTGGCACATTTTACTACATTATAGTGCCATAAAATATTTTAAGTTATGTACATAATATAAAAGGGTCAACTAAGGTAAACAGTGTGTGAAAAAAAAAGTTTATAAGTATTTTAATAAAATTTCCAAAAATCTGCAAAATTACTTACACTTTAGTGTTGCCAAGTGTAGCCTGCTCCACCCCCTTATTAGTGTCCTACTCCTAACCTTGTGGTATCATGTAACAAAAGTGAGCACGTGAAAATAATTACTTATGCAAGCAAGGGGGGGTTGAGGAGGGACAGCAGGTACTGCTATTGTTTGTTGCCAAGAGGCTTGCTCTTTTCCATGGGGATAATGTCACATGCTTTGTGAAAGTTTCTGCATTACACTGCTTTAATCAGGTGCCATGTGACTCTGTCTCCTACCGTATATGTGCACGAGTGCATTCTGCCCAGGGGGAGCTTGCTGCAAACAAAATTATGCCTGAACTAAAGGAGTTAATGAGGGTTAAAACAGAAACCGTTTTGCAGATAAGCTTTGCCTGCATTATATATTTAGAAACTTATGTTAGCTCATACTGTTATATGTCCCTTTAATTGTAACTATTTTACAGGTACTTTACAGTTTACTAATTGAATACTGTACTAAGCGTTATTGCACACCAAAAATATGTTAGTTTAAATGTTTCTAAACACACTAGCAAGTGAAATGAAAGCTAAAACTTGCTCCACTTTAAGGCGGTTTCGCTTTACATCGGTGCTCTGGTCGCTAACCTGCTGTATTAGTGGGATATTTCTGTACATAAAACATACATTTTCACATATTGTTTATAACATCATTTCTATAAAACATGTGAATAAAATGAAAACCTACATAAAATCATTTGTATGGATTCTATTTAAATACTGTTTTACTTGCTTTATATGGGTGGAGCTGAGTGCAATACTCCACCAATTGAGTGATTTATAAAAAGCATGAAGATATGTGCAGGGTTTCATCTGTATATGTAGGAAAATGCAATCACACAGTGTATCTTTCTGTTAGTGTTTTACTTGCTTTATATGGGTGGAGCTGAGTGCAATACTCCACCAATTGAGTGATTTATAAAAAGCATGAAGATATGTGCAGGGTTTCATCTGTATATGTAGGAAAATGCAATCACACAGTGTATCTTTCTGTTAGTGTTTTACTTGCTTTATATGGGTGGAGCTGAGTGCAATACTCCACCAATTGAGTGATTTATAAAAAGCATGAAGATATGTGCAGGGTTTCATCTGTATATGTAGGAAAATGCAATCACACAGTGTATCTTTCTGTTAGTGTTTTACTTGCTTTATATGGGTGGAGCTGAGTGCAATACTCCACCAATTGAGTGATTTATAAAAAGCACGAAGATATGTGCAGGGTTTCATCTGTATATGTAGGAAAATGCAATCACACAGTGTATCTTTCTGTTAGTGTTTTACTTGCTTTATATGGGTGGAGCTGAGTGCAATACTCCACCAATTGAGTGATTTATAAAAAGCATGAAGATATGTGCAGGGTTTCATCTGTATATGTAGGAAAATGCAATCACACAGTGTATCTTTCTGTTAGTGTTTTACTTGCTTTATATGGGTGGAGCTGAGTGCAATACTCCACCAATTGAGTGATTTATAAAAAGCATGAAGATATGTGCAGGGTTTCATCTGTATATGTAGGAAAATGCAATCACACAGTGTATCTTTCTGTTAGTGTTTTACTTGCTTTATATGGGTGGAGCCGAGTGCAATACTCCACCAATTGAGTGATTTATAAAAAGCATGAAGATATGTGCAGGGTTTCATCTGTATATGTAGGAAAATGCAATCACACAGTGTATCTTTCTGTTAGTGTTTTACTTAATTTATATGGGTGGAGCCGAGTGCAATACTCCACCAATTGAGTGATTTATAAAAAGCATGAAGATATGTGCAGGGTTTCATCTGTATATGTAGGAAAATGCAATCACACAGTGTATCTTTCTGTTAGTGTTTTACTTGCTTCATATGGGTGGAGCTGAGTGCAATACTCCACCAATTGAGTGATTTATAAAAAGCATGAAGATATGTGCAGGGTTTCATCTGTATATGTAGGAAAATGCAATCACACAGTGTATCTTTCTGTTAGTGTTTTACTTGCTTTATATGGGTGGAGCTGAGTGCAATACTCCACCAATTGAGTGATTTATAAAAAGCATGAAGATATGTGCAGGGTTTCATCTGTATATGTAGGAAAATGCAATCACACAGTGTATCTTTCTGTTAGTGTTTTACTTGCTTTATATGGGTGGAGCTGAGTGCAATACTCCACCAATTGAGTGATTTATAAAAAGCATGAAGATATGTGCAGGGTTTCATCTGTATATGTAGGAAAATGCAATCACACAGTGTATCTTTCTGTTAGTGTTTTACTTGCTTTATATGGGTGGAGCTGAGTGCAATACTCCACCAATTGAGTGATTTATAAAAAGCATGAAGATATGTGCAGGGTTTCATCTGTATATGTAGGAAAATGCAATCACACAGTGTATCTTTCTGTTAGTGTTTTACTTGCTTTATATGGGTGGAGCTGAGTGCAATACTCCACCAATTGATTGATTTATAAAAAAGCATGAAGATATGTGCAGGGTTTCATCTGTATATGTAGGAAAATGCAATCACACAGTGTATCTTTCTGTTAGTGTTTTACTTGCTTTATATGGGTGGAGCTGAGTGCAATACTCCACCAATTGAGTGATTTATAAAAAGCATGAAGATATGTGCAGGGTTTCATCTGTATATGTAGGAAAATGCAATCACACAGTGTATCTTTCTGTTAGTGTTTTACTTGCTTTATATGGTGGAGCTGAGTGCAATACTCCCGCAATTGAGTGATTTATAAAAAGCATGAAGATATGTGCAGGGTTTCATCTGTATATGTAGGAAAATGCAATCACACAGTGTATCTTTCTGTTAGTGTTTTACTTGCTTTATATGGGTGGAGCTGAGTGCAATACTCCCGCAATTGAGTGATTTATAAAAAAGCATGAAGATATGTGCAGGGTTTCATCTGTATATGTAGGAAAATGCAATCACACAGTGTATCTTTCTGTTAGTTTTTTACTTGCTTTATATGGGTGGAGCTGAGTGCAATACTCCACCAATTGAGTGATTTATAAACAGCATGAAGATATGTGCAGGGTTTCATCTGTATATGTAGGAAAATGCAATCACACAGTGTATCTTTCTGTTAGTGTTTTACTTGCTTTATATGGGTGGAGCTGAGTGCAATACTCCACCAATTGAGTGATTTATAAAAGGCATGAAGATATGTGCAGGGTTTCATCTGTATATGTAGGAAAATGCAATCACACAGTGTATCTTTCTGTTAGTGTTTTACTTGCTTTATATGGGTGGAGCTGAGTGCAATACTCCACCAATTGAGTGATTTATAAAAAGCATGAAGATATGTGCAGGGTTTCATCTGTATATGTAGGAAAATGCAATCACACAGTGTATCTTTCTGTTAGTGTTTTACTTGCTTTATATGGGTGGAGCTGAGTGCAATACTCCACCAATTGAGTGATTTATAAAAAGCATGAAGATATGTGCAGGGTTTCATCTGTATATGTAGGAAAATGCAATCACACAGTGTATCTTTCTGTTAGTGTTTTACTTGCTTTATATGGGTGGAGCTGAGTGCAATACTCCACCAATTGAGTGATTTATAAAAAGCATGAAGATATGTGCAGGGTTTCATCTGTATATGTAGGAAAATGCAATCACACAGTGTATCTTTCTGTTAGTGTTTTACTTGCTTTATATGGGTGGAGCTGAGTGCAATACTCCACCAATTGAGTGATTTATAAAAAGCATGAAGATATGTGCAGGGTTTCATCTGTATATGTAGGAAAATGCAATCACACAGTGTATCTTTCTGTTAGTGTTTTACTTGCTTTATATGGGTGGAGCTGAGTGCAATACTCCACCAATTGAGTGATTTATAAAAAGCATGAAGATATGTGCAAGGTTTCATCTGTATATGTAGGAAAATGCAATCACACAGTGTATCTTTCTGTTAGTGTTTTTACTTGCTTTATATGGGTGGAGCTGAGTGCAATACTCCACCAATTGAGTGATTTATAAAAAAGCATGAAGATATGTGCAGGGTTTCATCTGTATATGTAGGAAAAATGCAATCACACAGTGTATCTTTCTGTTAGTGTTTTACTTGCTTTATATGGGTGGAGCTGAGTGCAATACTCCACCAATTGAGTGATTTATAAAAAGCATGAAGATATGTGCAGGGGTTTCATCTGTATATGTAGGAAAATGCAATCACACAGTGTATTCTTTCTGTTAGTGTTTTACTTGCTTATATGGGTGGAGCTGAGTGCAATACTCCACCACTTGAGTGATTTATAAAAAAAGCATGAAGATATGTGCAGGGTTTCATCTGTATATGTAGGGAAAATGCAATC
The DNA here is from genome assembly GCF_027579735.1 of Bombina bombina. Classification (NCBI taxonomy): domain Eukaryota; kingdom Metazoa; phylum Chordata; class Amphibia; order Anura; family Bombinatoridae; genus Bombina; species Bombina bombina. Next base: position 7,487,258 of record NC_069510.1, on the reverse strand, counting down.
ACACAGTGTATCTTCTGTTAGTGTTTTACTTGCTTTATATGGGTGGAGCTGAGTGCAATACTCCACCAATTGAGTGATTTATAAAAAGCAGTGAAGATTATGTGCAGGGTTTACATCTGGATATGTAGGAAAATTGCATATCACACAGTGTATCTTTTCTGTTAGTGTTTTACTTGACTTTATAGTGGGTGGAGCTGAGGTGCAATACTCCACCAAGTTGAGTGGATTTAGAAAAAGCATGAAGATATGTGCAGGGTTTCATCAGTATATGTAGGAGAAATGCAATCACACAGTGTATCTTTCTGTTAGTGTTTTACTTGCTTTATATGGTGTGGAGCTGAGTGCAATACTCCACACCAATTGAGTGATTTATAAAAAGCAGAGAGTATGTGCAGGGTTTCATCTGTATTTGTAGGAAATGCGAATCACACAGTGTATCCTTTCTGTTAGTGTTTTACTTGCTTTATATGGGTGACTGAGTGCAATACTCCACCAATGAGTGATTTATAAAAAAGCATAAGATATGTGCGAGGTTTCATCTGATATTATGGAAGAATCAATCACAGCAGTGTATCTTTCTGTTAGTGTTTTACTTGCTTTATATGGTGGAGGCTGAGTGCAATACCTCCACCAATTGAGTGATTTATAAAAAAGCAGGAAGATATGTGCAGGGTTTCATCTGTATATGTAGGGAAAATGCAATCACACAGTGTATCTTTCTGTAGTGTTTTTACTTGCTTTATATGGGTGGAGCTGAGTGCAATACTCCACCAATTGAGTGATTTATAAAAAGCATGAGATATGTGCAGGGGTTTCATCTGTATATGTAGGAAAATGCAATCACACAGTGTATCTTTCTGTTAGTGTTTTACTTGCTTTATATGGGTGGAGCTGAGTGCAAGACTCCACCAATTGAGTGATTTATAAAAAGCATGAAGATATGTGCAGGGTTTCATCTGTATATCGTAGGAAAATGCAATCACACAGTGTATCTTTCTGTTAGTGTTTTACTTGCTTTATATGGGTGGAGCTGAGTGCAATACTCCACCAATTGAGTGATTTATAAAAGCATGAAGATATGTGCAGGGTTTCATCTGTATATGTAGGAAAATGCAATCACACAGTGTATCTTTCTGTTAGTGTTTTACTTGCTTTATATGGGGAGTGAGCCTGAGTGCAATACTCCACCAATTGAAGTGATTTATAAAAAAGCATGAAGATATGTGCAGGGTTTCATCTGTATATGTAGGAAAATGGCAATCACACAGTGTATCTTTCTGTTAGTGTTTTACTTGCTTTATATGGGGTGGAGCTGAGTGCAATACTATCCACAATTGAAGTGATTTATAAAAAGCATGAAGATATGTGCAGGGTTTCTTCTGTATATGTAGGAAAATGCAATCACAACAGTGTATCTTTCTGTTAGTGTTTTACTTGCTTTATATGGGTGGAGCTGAGTGCAATACTCCACCAATTGAGTGATTTATAAAAAGCATGAAGATATGTGCAGGTTTCATCTGTATATGTAGGAAAATGCAATCACACAGTGTATCTTATACTGTTAGTGTTTTACTTGCTTTATATGGGTGGAGCTGAGTGCAATACTCCACCAATTGAGTGATTTATAAAAAAGCATGAAGATATGTGCAGGGTTTCATCTGTATATGTAGGAAAATGCAATCACACAGTGTATCTTTCTGTTAGTGTTTTACTTGCTTTATATGGGTGGAGCTGAGTGCAATACTCCACCAATTGAGTGATTTATAAAAAAGCATGAAGATATGTGCAGGGTTTCATCTGTATATGTAGGAAAATGCAATCACACAGTGTATCTTTCTGTTAGTGTTTTACTTGCTTTATATGGGTGGAGCTGAGTGCAATACTCCACCAATTGAGTGATTTATAAAAAGCATGAAGATATGTGCAGGGTTTCATCTGTATATGTAGGAAAATGCAATCACACAGTGTATCTTTCTGTTAGTGTTTTACTTGCTTTATATGGGTGGAGCTGAGTGCAATACTCCACCAATTGAGTGATTTATAAAAAGCATGAAGATATGTGCAGGGTTTCATCTGTATATGTAGGAAAATGCAATCACACAGTGTATCTTTCTGTTAGTGTTTTACTTGCTTTATATGGGTGGAGCTGAGTGCAATACTCCACCAATTGAGTGATTTATAAAAAGCATGAAGATATGTGCAGGGTTTCATCTGTATATGTAGGAAAATGCAATCACACAGTGTATCTTTCTGTTAGTGTTTTACTTGCTTTATATGGGTGGAGCTGAGTGCAATACTCCACCAATTGAGTGATTTATAAAAAGCATGAAGATATGTGCAGGGTTTCATCTGTATATGTAGGAAAATGCAATCACACAGTGTATCTTTCTGTTAGTGTTTTACTTGCTTTATATGGGTGGAGCTGAGTGCAATACTCCACCAATTGAGTGATTTATAAAAAGCATGAAGATATGTGCAGGGTTTCATCTGTATATGTAGGAAAATGCAATCACAACAGTGTATCTTTCTGTTAGTGTTTTACTTGCTTTATATGGGTGGAGCTGAGTGCAATACTCCACCAATTGAGTGATTTATAAAAAGCATGAAGATATGTGCAGGGTTTCATCTGTATATGTAGGAAAATGCAATCACACAGTGTATCTTTCTGTTAGTGTTTTACTTGCTTTATATGGGTGGAGCTGAGTGCAATACTCCACCAATTGAGTGATTTATAAAAAGCATGAAGATATGTGCAGGGTTTCATCTGTATATGTAGGAAAATGCAATCACACAGTGTATCTTTCTGTTAGTGTTTTACTTGCTTTATATGGGTGGAGCGAGTGCAATACTCCACCAATTGAGTGTTTTATAAAAAAGCATGAAGATATGTGCAGGGTTTCATCTGTATATGTAGGAAAATGCAATCACACAGTGTATCTTTCTGTTAGTGTTTTACTTGCTTTATATGGGTGGAGCTGAGTGCAATACTCCACCAATTGAGTGATTTATAAAAAAGCATGAAGATATGTGCAGGGTTTCATCTGTATATGTAGGAAAATGCAATCACACAGTGTATCTTTCTGTTAGTGTTTTACTTGCTTTATATGGGTGGAGCTGAGTGCAATACTCCACCAATTGAGTGATTTATAAAAGCATGAAGATATGTGCAGGGTTTCATCTGTATATGTAGGAAAATGCAATCACACAGTGTATCTTTCTGTTAGTGTTTTACTTGCTTTATATGGGTGGAGCTGAGTGCAATACTCCACCAATTGAGTGATTAAAAAAAAGCATGACGATATGTGCAGGGTTTCATCTGTATATGTAGGAAAATGCAATCACACAGTGTATCTTTCTGTTAGTGTTTTACTTGCTTTATATGGGTGGAGCTGAGTGCAATACTCCACCAATTGAGTGATTTATAAAAAAGCATGAAGATATGTGCAGGGTTTCATCTGTATATGTAGGAAAATGCAATCACACAGTGTATCTTTCTGTTAGTGTTTTACTTGCTTTATATGGGTGGAGCTGAGTGCAATACTCCACCAATTGAGTGATTTATAAAAAGCATGAAGATATGTGCAGGGTTTCATCTGTATATGTAGGAAAATGCAATCACACAGTGTATCTTTCTGTTAGTGTTTTACTTGCTTTATATGGGGTGGGAGCTGAGTGCAATACTCCACCAATTGAGTGATTTATAAAAAAGCATGAAGATATGTGCAGGGTTTCCATCTGTATATGTAGGAAAATGCAAATCACACAGTGTATCTTTCTGTTAGTGTTTTACTTGCTTTATATGGGTGGAGCTGATGCAGTACTCCACCAATTGAGTGATTTATAAAAAGCATGAAGATATGTGCAGGGTTTCATCTGTATATGTAGGAAAATGCAATCACACAGTGTATCTTTCTGTTAGTGTTTTACTTGCTTTATATGGGTGGTGCTGCTTTCAATACTCCACCAATTGAGTGATTTTATAAAAAAGCATGAAGATATGTGCAGGGTTTCATCTGTATATGTAGGAAAATGCAATCACACAGTGTATCTTTCTGTTAGTGTTTTACTTGCTTTATATGGGGTGGAGCTGAGTGCAATACTCCACCAATTGAGTGATTTATAAAAAGCATGAAGATATGTGCAGGGTTTCATCTGTATATGTAGGAAAATGCAATCACACAGTGTATCTTTCTGTTAGTGTTTTACTTGCTTTATATGGGGTGGAGCTGAGTGCAAATACTCCACCAATTGAGTGATTTATAAAAAAGCATGAAGATATGTGCAGGGTTTCATCTGTATATGTAGGAAAATGCAATCACACAGTGTATCTTTCTGTTAGTTTTTTACTTGCTTTATATGGGTGGAGCTGAGTGCAATACTCCACAATTGGAGTGATTTATAAAAAGCATGAAGATATGTGCAGGGTTTCATCTGTATATGTAGGAAAATGCAATCACACAGTGTATCTTTCTGTTAGTGTTTTACTTGCTTTATATGGGTGGAGCTGAGTGCAATACTCCACCAATTGAGTGATTTATAAAAAGCATGAAGATATGTGCAGGGTTTCATCTGTATATGTAGGGAAAATGCAATCACACAGTGTATCTTTCTGTTAGTGTTTTACTTGCTTTATATGGGTGGAGCTGAGTGCAATACTCCACCAATTGAGTGATTTATAAAAAGCATGAAGATATGTGCAGGGTTTCATCTGTATATGTAGGAAAATGCAATCACCAGTGTATCTTTCTGTTAGTGTTTTACTTGCTTTATATGGGTGGAGCTGAGTGCAATACTCCCACCAATTGAGTGATTTTATAAAAAGCATGAAGATATGTGCAGGGTTTTCATCTGTATATGTAGGAAAATGCAATCACACAGTGTATCTTTCTGTAGTGTTTTACTTGCTTTATATGGGTGGAGCTGAGTGCAAATACTCCACCAATTGAGTGATTTATAAAAAGCATGAAGATATGTGCAGGGTTTCATCTGTATATGTAGGAAAATGCAATCACACAGTGTATCTTTCTTGTTAGTGTTTTACTTGCTTTATATGGGTGGAGCTGAGTGCAATACTCCACCAATTGAGTGATTTATAAAAAGCATGAAGATATGTGCAGGGTTTCATCTGTATATTGTAGGAAAATGCAATCACACAGTGTATCTTTCTGTTAGTGTTTTACTTGCTTTATATGGGTGGAGCTGAGTGCAATACTCCACCAATTGAGTGATTTATAAAAAGCATGAAGATATGTGCAGGGTTTCATCTGTATATGTAGGAAAATGCAATCACACAGTGTATCTTTCTGTTAGTGTTTTACTTGCTTTATATGGGTGGAGCTGAGTGCAATACTCCACCAATTGAGTGATTTATAAAAAGCATGAAGATATGTGCAGGGTTTCATCTGTATATGTAGGAAAATGCAATCACACAGTGTATCTTTTGTTAGTGTTTTACTTGCTTTATATGGGTGGAGCTGAGTGCAATACTCACCAATTGAGTGATTTATAAAAAGC
>NC_069510.1:7321744-7476744 GCF_027579735.1 Bombina bombina | reverse complement strand
GGAATATTTGCATAGGAGAAACCATATGTTTACCGTGGTGACTGTAGTTAAAGAAAATAAATTATCAGACCTGATTAAAAAAACCAGGGCGGGCCGTGAACCGGACACACCGTTGGAGAAAGTAATTTATCAGGTAAACATAAATTCTGTTTTCTCCAACATAGGTGTGTCCGGTCCACGGCGTCATCCTTACTTGTGGGAACCAATACCAAAGCTTTAGGACACGGATGAAGGGAGGGAGCAAATCAGGTCACCTAAATGGAAGGCACCACGGCTTGCAAAACCTTTCTCCCAAAAATAGCCTCAGAAGAAGCAAAAGTATCAAATTTGTAAAATTTAGAAAAAGTGTGCAGTGAAGACCAAGTCGCTGCCTTACATATCTGATCAACAGAAGCCTCGTTCTTGAAGGCCCATGTGGAAGCCACAGCCCTAGTGGAGTGAGCTGTGATTCTTTCAGGAGGCTGCCGTCCGGCAGTCTCATAAGCCAATCGGATAATGCTTTTAATCCAGAAGGAGAGAGAGGTAGAAGTTGCTTTTTGACCTCTCCGTTTACCAGAATAAACAACAAACAAAGACAAAGTTTGTCTGAAATCCTTAGTAGCTGCTAAGTAAAATTTGAGAGCACGAACTACATCCAAGTTGTGCAACAAACGTTCCTTCTTTGAAACTGGATTAGGACACAAAGAAGGCACAACTATCTCCTGGTTAATGTTTTTGTTAGAAACAACTTTTGGAAGAAAACCAGGTTTAGTACGCAAAACCACCTTATCTGCATGGAACACCAGATAAGGAGAAGAACACTGCAGAGCAGATAATTCTGAAACTCTTCTAGCAGAAGAAATTGCAACCAAAAACAAAACTTTCCAAGATAATAACTTAATATCAACGGAATGTAAGGGTTCAAACGGAACCCCCTGAAGAACTGAAAGAACTAGGTTGAGACTCCAAGGAGGAGTCAAAATTTTGTAAACAGGCTTGATTCTAACCAGAGCCTGAACAAAGGCTAGAACATCTGGCACAGCTGCCAGCTTTTTGTGAAGTAACACAGACAAGGCAGAAATCTGTCCCATCAAGGAACTTGCAGATAATCCTTTTTCCAATCCTTCTCGAAGGAAGGATAGACTCTTAGGAATCTTAACCTTGTCCCAAGGGAATCCTGCAGATTCACACCAACAGATATACCAAATTATGTGGTAATTTTTCTGGTTACAGGCTTTCAGGCCTGAACAAGAGTATTAATAACAGAATCTGAGAACCCTCGCTTTGATAAGATCAAGCGTTCAATCTCCAAGCAGTCAGCTGGAGTGGGTCGAACGGACCTAGAACAAGAAGGTCTCTCAAAGGTAGCTTCCATGGTGGAGCCGATGACATATTCACCAGATCTGCATACCAAGTCCTGCGTAGCCACGCAGGAGCTATCAAAATCACCGACGCCCTCTCCTGATTGATCCTGGCTACCAGCCTGGGGATGAGAGGAAACGGCGGGAACACATAAGCTAGTTTGAAGGTCCAAGGTGCTACTAGTGCATCCACTAGAGCCGCCTTGGGATCCCTGGATCTGTCCCCGTAGTAAGGAACTCTGAAGTTCTGACGAGAGGCCATCAGATCCATGTCTGGAATGCCCCACGGTTGAGTGACTTGGGCAAAGATTTCCGGATGGAGTTCCCACTCCCCCGGATGCAATGTCTGACGACTCAGAAAATCCGCTTCCCAATTTTCCACTCCTGGGATGTGGATAGCAGACAGGTGGCAGGAGTGAGACTCCGCCCATAGAATGATTTTGGTCACTTCTTCCATCGCTAGGGAACTCCTTGTTCCCCCCTGATGGTTGATGTATGAACTTGGCCCTCGCTAGCTGAGGCCAAGCTTTGAGAGCATTGAATATCGCTCTCAGTTCCAGAATATTTATCGGTAGAAGAGATTCTACCCGAGACCAAAGACCCTGAGCTTTCAGGGATCCCCAGACCGCGCCCCAGCCCATCAGACTGGCGTCGGTCGTGACAATGACCCACTCTGGTCTGCGGAAGGTCATCCCTTGTGACAGGTTGTCCAGGGACAGCCACCAACGGAATGAGTCTCTGGTCCTCTGATTTGCTTGTATCTTCGGAGACAAGTCTGAATAGTCCCCATTCCACTGACTGAGCATGAACAGTTGTAATGGTCTTAGATGAATGCGCACAAAAGGAACTATGTCCATTGCCGCTACCATCAAACCTATCACTTCCATGCACTGCGCTATGGAAGGAAGAGGAACGGAATGAAGTATCCGACAAGAGTCTAGAAGTTTTGTTTTTCTGGCTTCTGTCAGAAAAATCCTCATTTCTAAGGAGTCTATTATAGTTCCCAAGAAGGGAACCCTCGTTGACGGAGATAGAGAACTCTTTTCCACGTTCACTTTCCATCCGTGAGATCTGAGAAAGGCCAGGACAATGTCCGTGTGAGCCTTTACTTGAGGAAGGGACGACGCTCGAATCAGAATGTCGTCCAAGTAAGGTACTACAGCAATGCCCCTTGGTCTTAGCACCGCCAGAAGGGACCCTAGTACCTATGAGAAAATCCTAGGAGCAGTGGCTAATCCGAAAGAAAATGCCACGAACTGGAAATGCTTGTCCAGGAATGCAAACCTTAGGAACCGATGATGTTCCTTGTGGATAGGAATATGTAGATACGCATCCTTGAAATCCACCTTGGTCATGAATTGACCTTCCTGGATGGAAGGAAGAAGTGTTCGAATGGTTTCCATCTTGAACGATGGAACCTTGAGAAACTTGTTCAAGATCTTGAGATCTAAGATTGGTCTGAACGTTCCCTCTTTTTTGGGAACTATGAACAGATTGGAGTAGAACCCCATCCCTTGTTCTCCTAATGGAACAGGATGAATCACTCCCATTTTTAGCAGGTCTTCTACCCAATGTAAGAATGCCTGTCTTCTTATGTGGTCTGAAGACAACTGAGACCTGTGGAACCTCCCCTTGGAGGAAGCCCCTTGAACTCCAGAGAATAACCTTGGGAGACTATTTCTAGCGCCCCAAGGATCCAGAACATCTCTTTCCCAAGCCTGAGCGAAGAGAGAGAGTCTGCCCCCCACCAGATCCGGTCCCGGATCGGGGGCCCGCATTTCATGCTGTCTTGGTAGCAGTGGCAGGTTTCCTGGCCTGCTTTCCTTTGCTCCAGCCTTGCATAGGTCTCCAGGCTGGATTGGCTTGAGAAGTATTACCTTCCTGCTTAGAGGACGTAGCCCTTGGGGCTGATCCGTTTCTGCGAAAGGGACGAAAACTTAGGTTTATTTTTGGTCTTGAAAAGACCTATCCTGAGGAAGGGCGTGGCCCTTGCCCCCAGTGATATCAGAGATAATCTCTTTCAAGTCAGGGCCAAAGAGTGTTTTCCCCTTGAAAGGAAAGTCAAGCAATTTGTTCTTGGAAGACGCATCCGCTGCCCAAGATTTTAACCAAAGCGCTCTGCGCCACAATAGCAAACCCAGAATTTTTTTCGCCGCTAACCTAGCCAATTGCAAGGTGGCGTCTAGGGTGAAAGAATTAGCCAATTTAAGAGCAACGAATTCTGTCCATAATCTCCTCATAAGAAGAAGAATTACTAATAATCGCCTTTCCTAGCTCATCAAACTAGAAACACGCGGCTGCAGTGACAGGGACAATGCATGCAATTGGTTGTAGAAGGGAACCTTGCTGAACAAACATCTTTAGCAGACCTTCTAATTTTTTATCCATAGGATCTTGGAAAGCACAACTATCTTCTATGGGTATAGTGGCGCGCTTGTGTAGAGTAGAAACCGCCCCCTCGACCTTGGGGACTGTCTGCCATCAGTCCTTTCTGGGGTCGACTATAGGAAAACAATTTTATAAATATGGGGGGAGGTACTAAAGGTATACCGGGCCTGTCCCATTCTTTACTAACAATGTACGCCACCCGCTTGGATATAGGAAAAGCTTCGGGGGGCCCCGGGGCCTCTAAGAACTTTTCCATTTTACATAGTGGTTCTGGAATGACCAGATAATCACAATCATCCAAATTGGATAACACCTCCTTAAGCAGAGCGCGGAGATGTTCCAACTTAAATTTAAAAGTAATCACATCAGGTTCAGCTTGTTGAGAAATGTTTCCTGAATCTGAAATTTCTCCCTCAGACAAAAACCTCCCTGGCCCCCTCAGACTGGTGTAGGGGCCCTTCAGAAACCATATCATCAGCGTTCTCATGCTCTACAGAATTTTCTAAAACAGAGCAGTCGCGCTTTCGCTGATAAGTGGGCATATTGGCTAAAATGTTTTTGATAGAATTATCCATTACAGCCGTTAAATGTTGCATAGTAAGGAGTATTGGCGCACTAGATGTACTAGGGGCCTCCTGTATGGGCAAGACTGGTGTAGACGAAGGAGGGGATGATGCAGTACCATGCTTACTCCCCTCACTTGAGGAATCATCTTGGGCATCATTTTTACTAAATTTTTTTATGACATAAAATACATATAGTTAAATGAGAAGGAACCTTGGTTTCCCCACAGTCAGAACACAATCTATCTGGTAGTTCAGACATGTTAAACAGGCATAAACTTGATAACAAAGCACAAAAAAACGTTTTAAAATAAAACCGTTACTGTCACTTTAAATTTTAAACTAAACACACTTTATTATTGCAATTGCGAAAAAGTATGAAGGAATTGTTCAAAATTCACCAAAATTTCACCACAGTGTCTTAAAGCCTTAAAAGGATTGCACACCAAATTTGGAAGCTTTAACCCTTAAAATAACGGAACCGGAGCCGTTTTTATATTTAACCCCTTTACAGTCCCTGGAATCTGCTTTGCTGAGACCCAACCAAGCCCAAAGGGGAATACGATACCAAATGATGCCTTCAGAAAGACTTTTCTATGTATCAGAGCTCCACACACATGCAAGCTGCATGCCATGCTGTCCTCAAAAACAAGTGCGCCATACCGGCGCGAAAATGAGGCTCTGACTATGATTAGGGAAAGCCCCTAAAGAATAAAGTGTCTAAAACAGTGCCTGCCGATATAATCATATCAAAATACCCAGAATAAATGATTCCTCAAGGCTAAATATGTGTTAATAATGAATCGATTTAGCCCAGAAAAAGTCTACAGTCTTAATAAGCCCTTGTGAAGCCCTTATTTACTATCTTAATAAACATGGCTTACCGGATCCCATAGGGAAAATGACAGCTTCCAGCATTACATCGTCTTGTTAGAATGTGTCATACCTCAAGCAGTAAGAGACTGCACACTGTTCCCCCAACTGAAGTTAATTGCTCTCAACAGTCCTGTGTGGAACAGCCATGGATTTTAGTTACGGTGCTAAAATCATTTTCCTCATACAAACAGAAATCTTCATCTCTTTTCTGTTTCTGAGTAAATAGTACATACCAGCACTATTTTAAAATAACAAACTCTTGATTGAATAATAAAAACTACAGTTAAACACTAAAAAACTCTAAGCCATCTCCGTGGAGATGTTGCCTGTACAACGGCAAAGAGAATGACTGGGGTAGGCGGAGCCTAGGAGGGATCATGTGACCAGCTTTGCTGGGCTCTTTGCCATTTCCTGTTGGGGAAGAGAATATCCCACAAGTAAGGATGACGCCGTGGACCGGACACACCTATGTTGGAGAAATTGTATTCTCTACCTGAATCATGAAAGAAACATTTTGGGTTTAGTGTCCCTTTAAGCATCGGATGCTGTTTATTCCGCGCAAGCCTTCCGGCTCACCGGGAACAGGAGTTAAGAAGCAGTGGTCTTAAAGGGACATTATACACTCATTTTTTTTTTGCATAAATGTTTTATAGAAGATCTATTTATATAGCCCATATATATTTTTTTTAAATTAATGTATAGTTTTGCTTATTTTATATAACATTACTCTGATTTTCAGACTCCTAACCAAGCCCCAAAGTTTTATGTGAATACCCTCAGCTACCTTCTCCAGCTTGCTCCTGTTTGTGTAAAGGGTCTTTTCATATGCAAAAGAAGGGGGAGGGGGGAGTGTCTTATTTCCCACTTGCAGTGGGCTTTCCAGCTACCTTTTCAGCAGAGCCAAACTGACAGCTTCTAAGTAAGTTTTTAAACAGTTTTATACTGGATTTTTATATCAGTATCTGTGCATCTTATTCTTTATAGTAGTGTCTATTACATGCAGTTATATGAAAATGAGTGTATACTGTACCTTTATAGTAGTGTCTATTACATGCAGTTATATGAAAATGAGTGTATACTGTACCTTTATAGTAGTGTCTATTACATGCAGTTATATGAAAATGAGTGTATACTGTACCTTTATAGTAGTGTCTATTACATGCAGTTATATGAAAATGAGTGTATACTGTCCCTTTATAGTAGTGTCTATTACATGCAGTTATATGAAAATGAGTGTATACTGTCCCTTTATAGTAGTGTCTATTACATGCAGTTATATGACAATTAGTGTATACTGTATATTTATATCAGTATCTGTGCATCTTATTCTTTATAGTAGTGTCTATTACATGCAGTTATATGAAAATGAGTGTATACTGTCCCTTTATAGTAGTGTCTATTACATGCAGTTATATGAAAATGAGTGTATACTGTACCTTTATAGTAGTGTGTATTACATGCAGTTATATGAAAATGAGTGTATACTGTCTCTTTATAGTAGTGTCTATTACATGCAGTTATATGAAAATGAGTGTATACTGTCCCTTTATAGTAGTGTCTATTACATGCAGTTATATGAAAATGAGTGTATACTGTCCCTTTATAGTAGTGTCTATTACATGCAGTTATATGAAAATGAGTGTATACTGTCCCTTTATAGTAGTGTCTATTACATGCAGTTATATGAAAATGAGTGTATACTGTACCTTTATAGTAGTGTCTATTACATGCAGTTATATGAAAATGAGTGTATACTGTCTCTTTATAGTAGTGTCTATTACATGCAGTTATATGAAAATGAGTGTATACTGTCCCTTTATAGTAGTGTCTATTACATGCAGTTATATGAAAATGAGTGTATACTGTCCCTTTATAGTAGTGTGTATTACATGCAGTTATATGAAAATGAGTGTATACTGTACCTTTATAGTAGTGTCTATTACATGCAGTTATATGAAAATGAGTGTATACTGTACCTTTATAGTAGTGTCTATTACATGCAGTTATATGAAAATGAGTGTATACTGTACCTTTATAGTAGTGTCTATTACATGCAGTTATATGAAAATGAGTGTATACTGTACCTTTATAGTAGTGTCTATTACATGCAGTTATATGAAAATTAGTGTATACTGTACCTTTATAGTAGTGTCTATTACATGCAGTTATATGAAAATGAGTGTATACTGTCCCTTTATAGTAGTGTCTATTACATGCAGTTATATGAAAATGAGTGTATACTGTCCCCTTTATAGTAGTGTCTATTACATGCAGTTATATGAAAATGAGTGTATACTGTACCTTTATAGTAGTTGTCTATTACATGCAGTTATATGAAAATGAGTGTATACTGTACCTTTATAGTAGTGTCTATTACATGCAGTTATATGAAAATGAGTGTATACTGTACCTTTATAGTAGTGTCTATTACATGCAGTTATATGAAAATGAGTGTATACTGTCCCTTTATAGTAGTGTCTATTACATGCAGTTATATGAAAATGAGTGTATACTGTACCTTTATAGTAGTGTCTATTACATGCAGTTATATGAAAATTAGTGTATACTGTACCTTTATAGTAGTGTCTATTACATGCAGTTATATGAAAATTTGGGTTTACTGTCCCTTTAACTTGTCTGTCACCTCTGACTGCAATGCTGTCGGCATGTAGCGATGCAGGGCAGATTGGCTACAGTGAATCATGTCTGCCCGGGGAATGATAAATCTACCCCATTGTGTGTATGTGTTAGACGCACTAGCAACAATGCTTCTTATAGATTGCACAAACGCTGCTGCCATCTGTGTAACATCGTTAAAACCATTGTTGTAAAACGGTTACTAAATAGTTCTCCAGGTACATGCACACTCCTATGCCTACTTAGGTATGCTCTGAATCAGGAAATAAAAAGTTTGGGTCTTTTTAATTTTTAAGGTTAAACACAACTTTTTGGCAAGAATAAAATGATCTAACACATGCATTTACAGCATTATAAAGATTTAACAAATCTGTTTCACTGTGATGACTTTAGTATCGTGTACTAACGTATTGCATTTCTGTGGCACCGCTGCCTGTGAGGGTGCGTTCCTCTCTTGACAGAACATTTGCAACAATCATATGTTTTGACTAAGATCTTTGAGAGAAGCAGAAACTGTTTGTTGCTTATTATTGTAAGTGCAATTACTACAAAACCTGTAATTACTATTAAATAAAAACAGGTGAAATGTCTGAAAGTGTAGGTAATCTCTACAATTTGCGTGAGAGGATGAATATTAACCCCATGGCTTCCAAAGTGGGGTCACAAAAAGCATTGCGACTCCACTGGCAGATAAGAGGTATCGTGGGAAGAAACTTTAAAGCTACTTCTACAAGTTAAAGTCATCCAGTAAATGAGTTTGTTAAATAAACTGAATTTTTTTACTACAATTTAACTTGCTTTTCATTTTAGTTTAGTATATATCACTTTTCTGTTAATTAAAATAAGTATATTGTGAATTGTGAGCAAACCTCACCTGCATACAAATAGCGACAAAATTCAGTGAGACCAGATTGTTTAAAATGCTTACAGCATTTCACAAGTCTTGTGAGAGAGCTTCAGACATTCCCTAGGAACTATCCTGTTTACCCCAGGGAATTGCCCTGTCCCTCCCCCTTTCTGAAGCTGTGTTTTATTTTACAATAGAGAAAATACAAAGTGCATTGTATTTGTAAAAGATACACAGAAATATACAAAGTCTGATCCTAATTTGTTAAAGTAACTAAGAAACATTGAAAAGATAATCAGAATTTGTAAAGTAACTGCTGGATCTAAATCTAAATGTGTTAAATGTAATACTGAAAGAACCAATCTGAAGTGTAAAGTAATATGAAATACAAAACGTAAGTGTAACAAAACCCTCATGTCATGCAACATTATATTGCAGCAATGCAGAGAACGCCTCTTAGACAAGTATAGCAGCATCTGTCTGTCTAGAATCTTGTGAGAGATCTTGTAGTGCTGGGGGTTCCGCCCTTATTCTTTCAGCATTCAGTGAGTTCAGCCCCTGTGAAGTCTGCACTAAAATTTCTCTCCAAGCGGAAGAACCTTTTATCATCAGACCCTAAGCAATTTGGGGACTCAAGCAACAAGGAGGTGCTTCTGCCAATGGACATGTGACATTATTGAACACAATTACACCACCACCCAGCACCAATCCCTGGTGACATAACAATGCTGGAGATTTAGAGGAAATATATAGGACAGTAGGAGGCTCTACACAATGCAATTAAATCAGAAAACTACCCTCTGCGTCCTCTACACAGAAGAGGTTAAACAATGGGGAAAACTCTAATAGCAATGTCATAAAAGTCCTTGAGACATTATAAATTCAGAAGCGCAAGCAGGGTTTTACATTTCTAATTTTGTCTTATTCAAGCAGAGGACAAATATGCGTATTGCAGCATAGTTTAGTGAGTGCTAAAAGGAATTCATTTCTAATTGATTTTGCAGGTATTAAGAGGCAGTCAGAGACATTCATCTGAAATGATGGCTTGATATCTGAATAGTTTAGATCTTGAATAAATTATGTACAAGTAAGATCCAAGCAATTTACTATTAATCCCACTGTGTACATAATTCCCCAGTAAATGTGCCTAGTTCATAAAGACTCTAGAATTACACCTGAAGCCTAAATTTACTTTAAAAAGTAGAAAACAGTGTAAACTACAATTAAGATAATTCTGAATGCCAAATTGAAAAACATATAATAATTCTAAACTGTGAGTTAAAAGTGGAATCTTTTTAAAAATAGCCAAAATGTTACAGATATCTTAGGAGCATTGTGTAGTTATTACATAGTAATACACTTCTTGCTATTTGGAGCTGAGGCTGTATATAATATATATACAGGAATGAAAAATATCACTATGATATCAGGGGCAAAAAGTTACTAGACCAAACAGAAAAGTTACTAGTCTACTCATTGTTAAATATAAGGAAAATACTCAACTCATTAATCCTCTACAGACTTTTTATTAGGTAGCTAGTAAGATATCAGAACTTCTTGAGATCCTGTACAGAATATTTACTCATTTTTAAGGAACAAGCCCCTTTAAAAGGCAGGTTCTCAAAATGACCATTTTACCCAATAAATTCAGCCTCAAACAGATAATTAAAATCTCACATGGAAAGAAATCAGGCTAAATGGCATATTTATCAAAGTGCGAGCGGACATGATACAATGTAGCGTATCATGTCTGCTGCACATCGATAAATGCCGACAGCATACACTGTCTGCATTTATCATTGCACAAGCAGTTCACCAGAACTGTTTGTGCAATACCGCCCCCTGCAGATTTGCGGCCAATATATATATTGACACTGAAAATCTGACCAGATATGTGGAATACTTAACATATTAGGATAGTTCAATAGCTTGTAATCATATTTTTTATACAGGTGATGCAGGTATATACATAGGAAGCAGGAGACAGACTGTCCACATTAACTGAGAGCTTTGAGTGTGTGTATGTATATATATATATATATATATATATATATATATATATATACTGTATATATATATTATATAATTATTATTATTTTATTTTTGTATTACTTTTTGTTTTGTTTATTTTTTTAATAAAATAATAAAACGTTTCAAAGAGGAATTTCCTGTCTCTCCATATTGTCAGGATGTGACTCCAGGCAAGACAGGATGAAGGGGTGTAAAGTTGTTTTGTTTTAAATTCTTTTTCTTTCCCACTGGACTCACTTAGGAAAATAAAGCATATTCACTCTGCAGTTATTCTATTACTGTGATATTGTTCTGTGTTGGTGACATGTCAAGAGGCACCAAAAACATTTCCCAAACAGAAAGGCAGATTGTGATTTCTTTTTAATGAGAAAAATAACAAATATCTAACAGTGAGAAAATCTTGATATTTATTCCTGCTTTTAACAACCACATAGTTCAGATCCAGGTCAACCAATGTGGGGTTTGTGTGTTTTATAGATGTTTTACCCATACACATTGTTCCGCATTTAACAAAACTCATTAATGAAACTAATATCATTCTTCAGAAATGTGCCACAACCACTAGAAAATGGTGGAATTTGTAATCACCTCTTGCAACAGCGAGTTCTGCATCATTTTAATCTTACTATACAAACACTTTAATTATCTAAATAGTTTTGCTCTCTTGATATCCTTTGTTGAAAAGCATACCTAGGTTGGGGCAGTAATGCACTACTAAGTGCTGATTGGTAGTTGCACACATATGCCACTTGTCATTGACTCACCAGATGTGTTTAGCTAACTTCTCAATCAAGAAAGGATACCAAGAGAATGAAGCAAACTGGATTACTAAAACAAACTAGAAGCTGTTTAAAAATGTATGTTTCATCTAAGCCATGAAAGAAAAATGTGTGTTTCATGTCTGTTTACGGAGATAGAGGATTGTAGTGGGTATAGGATAAAAGTTCAGGGGTGTGTGGAAGAATGTGGCAGAGAAGGGGGTTAATTAATTTTGCAAAGTTCTGCAGCTCTGAGCCACCAGGTGATTCGCTGATCAGATAAATGTAACACCAAACATATTTCAATCTTTTGGGGTTCTTCAGTGAGGTGCTTCTTCCAAGCACAGTGAGGAGGCATTGCCAGTTTTGGTTTTAGATGTTGTTTGCAATCAACAACAGCACCATCCTTGTCATAATCTATGGAAATGTGGGTGAGGATCTGTATTTCTGGGAAGAATGTTTATTCTGTAATATTAACTCACCATGTGCAAAGGAGCTGCGGATTCATTAATAAGATTATTTGTATATATTTCACAATCATTCATACCCAAGTCTTTGTTACCATCGTACATGCTCATCTAAGGTAAACAGCCAGTAGCCAGAGTAAATACTCACACATTGAGTCCTCATTTCTTTGTTCATACATAGATCTAGCAAATTCCCATGATATTGTGACAAACTCTCAGTCCTATACTATGACTCACCTTCAAAGTGTATATTCATGGGGGTATATTTATCAATGTGTGAGCGGTCATGATACAAAGTAGGGTATCATGTTGCTGCACATTGATAAATGCCGACAGCATACGCTGTCGCCATTTATCATTGCACCAGTTCTTGTGAACTGCTGGTGCAATGCTGCCCCCTGCCGCTAGCAAGGGGTGTCAATCAACCTGATCGTATTTGATTGGGTTGATTTCTGTCCGCTGCCTCAGAGCAGGCGGACAAGTTATGGAGCAAGGGACCTCAAGCTCCATACGGAACTTGATAAATATGCCCCATAGTTTAATTTAACCCCCCCATGGTAATTTTCTGCAGACCTCTATAAAAGTCTCATATTTTCTGATTATATTACTATTCTCCTATGAGATATAAGGCATTTGAATTCTATAAATCTATTTTAGCCTGCAGAATAAAAAGTCTGCCGCGTTCTGCATAACAAACTTTGTGTAAAGACTTTCTAAAGAGGGATCACATTCTCCTCTAAGTAGCACAGAGAGAAAGACGGGGCACTCACAATCCTATGATCCTACAAGGGTAAGATTTAACCCCTTAATGATTGCAATACACCCTGTATGTCACAAGTTGCACAGGGGTTTTAAGGGCTGTAACAGTGCAGTTTCACCAAAAGAGACTGTGCTAATACACCCCTAAATACCCAACAGCCAACATACCCTCAGTAAGGAGTTATAACAGATACTCTATGGGCCAGATTACAAGTAGCACGCTGACTGTTGCGCACAAGCAATATCGGGTTTATTGCACCAGTTTGCACACATTGGTAGAAGCACACATATTACAAATGAAAATTAAATATGTTAGCCCGAGCACAGTTGAATGTAACGCGAGTCAGGTTAGCACAACTTCAGAGCTCCGGTTAATTGTTACGATTGAATAAAGTGTCACAAAAAAAACTAAATACATTTAAAAGTACTGTTATTATCATGACACTGTCGGAAAAAATATTATTAAAAAAAGAAATTGCATAAAAAAGTTATAAAGGCTCAAAGATATGAGGTATCAGGTGTTAGGGGAAAAAGGCAGGCAAAGGGCTTTAACATAGAGATGCATACATATATATGTCTAAATATTTATATGTATATGTGTGTGTATATATATATATATATATATATATATACAGTATATATATATATATATGTGTACACAGTATATATATATATATATACACACACAAATATAGTTATGTGTTTTTCTGTATATTTACATATTCCAATGTTCTTCGATTACAGGATAATGTTTTTATTCTTAAATATATATACATATATATATACACATCTGGTGGGGTCGTTATATAGACGACATTGTAGTCATATGGAACGGAGAGAAGGAAATGTGCCAGGAGTTCATTAAACTTCTAAATATCAACGCACTAAATTTACAATTTACCTCCAAAGTCTCCAAAGTTTGTATAGAGTTTTTGGATTTGATACTTTTCCATGAGAATGATAATATCTTGACTAAACTCTATACTAAGGAAACGGACTGCAATGGATATCTACGGGCAGGTAGTGGTCATCATAGACCGTGGATCAATAATATTCCGTATGGACAGTTCCAACGTGTCAGGAGGAACTGTATCAAAATCAGTGACTACAATAAAGAATCAGAGATTCTGAAAAATAAATTCATCCAAAAGAAATATCCTAAACAATTAATAGAAAATTGCCAAAAAAGTGAGACATCTTAAGAGAGACACACTATTGAAAGGCAAAGGTGAAAACAAGACACAAAATACCCAAAACAGCACTATAATCACAACCTATAACGAAGCAGCACCAGAAATAAAAAAAATCTTGAAAAATACTGGCCAATCCTTCAACAAGATAAACTACTCAAAAACACAATAGGGATTACACCTAAAATAATTTTCAGAAAAAACAAAAACTTTAAACAGATGCTAGCGCCAAGTCAAATTAAACAAAGATCAGGAGATAAATGGCTTACAGATAATGGTAAAGTTTTTTTTTAAATGCAACAGATTGAACTGTAAAGGCTGTGAGCATGCTTATAATCCAAAAAAATGAAGATAATACAATCCAATACTTTTTCAGACAAAGCCTGTACTATTAATAGACTTACAAATTGCAAGACTACTTTTGTGGTTTACTTGTTGGAATGCCCATTTGGACTCCAGTACATAGGGCGGACAAAAAGGACCTATAAAACTCGGCTGCTAGAACATCTAAAGAATATAGAGGAGGGGTAAAAGGACCATAGCCTCTCCAGACATTTCAAAATAGCTCATCAACAAAATCCCAGTCTCTTGAGGGAAACCATTTTAGAACATGTTGTAGTATCTACAAGAGGAGGCGACAGATTCCGAAAACTCCGACAGAGAGAATCATACTGGATCCATTACATGGGTACCATGACACCCAAGGGTCTCAATGAAGATATAGACTTGGTGGCCTTTCTCTAAATGCAAAACACCTCATCAAGTACCCCATAAAATAGGACAACACCTCATGTATAACTATTTAATTCCAGATAGGCCAATTAGGGATATAGGACAATCAATTTATTGATATATAGTTTAGGATGTAGTATTAGTATTATTATGTCTGAAATATATAAATAATATATCTCATGATCATTCTGATTTAACCTTAGTTACTCCCAGCACTCACTACAACTAGGGAGACCACTATGCTATTCATCTAAGTAGCAGATAAGTTAGAATACAATTGAAATACAAGGATTTAATTCACCTTCCAGTATTTCCTATACATAGTATACCGCTAAAGAAAATAATGTTTCCCAGGGAGAATTAAATTATAAACTGAGTAACAATATTTCAAGACAAATCCACAACAGATAGAGAAAATAGAGCCATGTATCATCTTAGGTTTATATTAGACAATTAGTTTTGACTTATATAGGAACATGGAGTACTCGGTCTTAATGCCAGGATCAAATATAAAAACGTTTGTTCATATATATATATAGCACTCTGTTGTTGCATTTTAGCGAGCATCGATTCATTGTAGTTTTCCTTTTACACTTAACTTAAACAAATGAGTTCCAGTCATTACTGTCTGACAGGATCAGGGTTCATCTGTACAGAATATACAATATTCACACTGTAATAGGTCTATCCTCGTATTTAGTTCGTAAAACTGACACATCTGACAGGATCAGGGTTTATCAGCATAAAATATATAACACGCATACCATAATATTTCTACCCTCGTATTTAGTTTGCAAAACTGATGTATCGGTACATTAGCAACCATAAATACCCCCCTTTCCTTAGCAATATAATACTACTGCATATCAAGTTTGTTTAACTACAATACCTGTAATTATGTGACGGCTATTCCTTTTAAATAACATGTACCTTAGAATGCTACATTAGGTGCCCATAACAACCATTGACTCATTACAACCTATTGGTTGCCCCGGAGCCGTAACGTATGACGTCACACATAGTAAGGGAAAAACCACACCCACTTTACACTTTTAAAACAAAGCCGGTCTTTCTGCACTTCATACAGCCTCTGACGAAGAAGTACTACAAAACTTCGAAACGCGTAAGGTTTGATAAGTGTGGCAGTGCAGCTTTTTTTCCACTTACTACAAGTGTGACCGGCCTCCGTGGTGAACTGTATGTATGCATACTCTGTTACTGATATCATTGCGGCTTTGAATGTTCTATAGACTTGCGCTTTTTATCTCCCTCACGCCAACTAGCTGCAGATAGTCGGTCTATTTACAGCCCAGATCAGAGGTGTTTTTATGGTAATACTGTTCACCAAGAGTTTTTATCCATATCACTTCAGTGGTTCAGCAGCAATCAACGGGTCATACCTTATCTTAGGACAGTACCTATTGTTGTCATCAGTGTTCCCTCTAAGGCCAGATTTTGTGAGTGGCCCAGCAGTGAATCAGTTAATAAGGTAATCATACCTTGCTGTCTGCATTGTGTAGTATTTGCTATCTGCAGGGTGTGGTTTACTAATTAACACTTTCACTGCTGGGCTGCTCACAAAATCTGGCATTAGAGGGAACACTGGTTGTCATATTATTTTATTCAGGACCTTGACATCAGCGTATGGGGGAATAGAGTATTAATTCACCAACCCCACCACATTCTATTTTTGCCGCCCAGGTGCGTTTCCCTTACACGCATCCAGTATCTGAATTTGAGGTCTGAAGCATTGTTATTAATTGTTGTTTTAAAAAACGAAAAATATACATTTTTGCACCTAATCATTAGTGATACATTGATATACTTGGAAAACCTTCATCTGTATACTCAAGTGAAGTGATTACCATTTACTGATTCTCCAACCTGACGGAATCCAACAGTGTCACACACCATCCAGGTGTACACATATACTTATGTGCTAATACTTACCTCATGATTGACTGAGGGTACTTTATGTGAGCGCATTTCCTATTGTTATTTTTAATAAAATGATGTTTTAAACAATATTACGCTATGTACTCTCTTTTCTCCTCTAATACACCTTGCTGAGAAATCGGAGACCAAAGAATACAAAGCAGAAGTACCATACGTTCGAGAGACACCAAGGCTCCAGTATAAAGACCCTGGAAGTTTCATAAAGACAAGTGCCATACACAAGTTTGCATCAAAAGACAGAAAAATTCCCAACTCAAAAATTCCAGTACTGACGTGAACCACAGACTGACAAAGAGAGAACGGACAACATTTCATATGTGACCATACATTACCTCATATGACTGAGGTAACCTCCGGTAAGGAGACCTCTATTCTTCAATTTTCTTGTCTCTGTCTACACTAAGGACTTGAATATATTGATAAAAACTATTGCCAGATCTTATCATTCATTTTCTTTTTTCATTGTATTTAGTTGCGCAGAAGTGTATTTGATTTGTTCGCTTTCCTTTATATATATATATATATATATATATATATATATATATATATATATATATATGTGTGTGTGTGTGTACCTATACCTTCATATTTATTCCTATAGATATAATAGATATATAAGTTAAGATATATATTTTTACATGAACAGTATCAGATATTTACATAAATATATATTTAAAGGGCCAGTAAACCTAGCAAATAATGTTATATAATTCTGCACCTAGTGCAGTATTATATGACATTAGCTTAGCGCCAGGTTTCTAAAGCAAATTGTTAGATAGATATTTAGCAAAGAAAACAGAACGCTGCTCCTGGCTCTACTGAGCGGGTATGTTTTCTTCTCCTAAGTGCATCACGGACACGCTGTCTAATCACAGCCGGCCAGATCGCACTATTAAACTCAATGTAGCTCACTCCCGCTACCAGACCAGAGCGGGAGCGAGCTACACTGATTTTAATAGTGCGATCAGGCGCACTGTGACTAGACATGGCTTAGCAGAAGATAACAGACCCACTCAGTAGAGCCAGGAGCGGCGTTCTGTTTTCTTTGCTAAATATCTATCTAACAATTTGCTTTAGAAACCTGGCGCTAAGCTAATGTTCTATAATTCTGCACTTGGTGCAGAATTATATAACATTATTTTCTAGGGTTACTGGACCTTTAATAATAAAAAGTACATTATTGTCTATGTAAAGAACATAGGAATGTAAAATATGCTTTTTGTGCATCGTGTTTCTCGATTTAGGTCTTAACAAGGTCAGATTAGCGAATATGAAAACTTTGTATTCTTAGGGCGCAT
This sequence comes from Bombina bombina, assembly GCF_027579735.1. NCBI lineage: Eukaryota > Metazoa > Chordata > Amphibia > Anura > Bombinatoridae > Bombina > Bombina bombina. Next base: position 7,458,902 of record NC_069510.1, on the reverse strand, counting down.
TATTGAAATATTACATATAAAATATCAACATTATTAAAAAATAATAAACATACTGTAAAATATATAGATTATATGGATTATTTAGAATATTTTACATTATGTTTAATAAATTTGAAAAAAATTTTTTTTTAAATATATTACATGAAATATTTAAATAACGAGCCTTAAGAATAATGAGTTTTCATGTGCCCTACCCCAACCGTGTTAAGATCTGAATCAAGTCAATAATTCAACAAAGAGGTTTTTGTTGTATCTGTTGCTGATCTAAAAAATTCCTTTTGGTGGGTCCATAAGATATTTTACATTTCTTTAGTTACTAAACTTTATATTCTGTAAAAGTAAGTTGTCAGGTGTAATCCAGAAACAATATGGGAACCTACTGAATAATTGATCCAAGAATGGTCTAATACGCAAGTCAAAGAAACAGACGCTAAAGAAGATACAAAATAATAACACAAGGAATAGAATTAGGTGCTGGAGTTCTGATGACAGAACAGGAGTTTGAGAGCCACAGCACCAAAATATTATCGAGCCAGCTTGAGTTTGGACCTTAAATTATTGGTTAATCCTGGGACACAGTGCTTGTGCATGACGTTTTTATGATGTCATGAAAAAGCATTCTGTGCACATATTCCATGCAGAAGAAGACAGAGGAGCAAATATGGGGAATCTTGATAAAAACTGGCAAACATGGATCCATCATGAATTACCCATTACTGGCCTCAAGGATAAAGGCTTTTTGTGCTGGGCCCCATTGCATAATATATTTATATGCATATACATCCAACAATACTCCCTGTAGACTGGAAACTATTTAAATGCCATGTGAAACTGTATTTCTATTTACAATTATCCTTCTGTATCTACTGACAAGAGTTAATAACACATGTTGCAAGTTGTACTTTACCACTAGGACTATAAAAACAAAGTTCTTTTTAGAAAACAAACAAACAAAAAAAAAAAAAAAAAATATACCCACAGCTCCCCAGATACTTGAACTTTAAAGATGCCTTGAATAAACTTTACTTTTTAAGATGCCATTTGCCTTATTATTAACACATGTGATGCCAACATCTCTGGCTGCAGATACAGGATTCTGACAGCCTTTGATGAGGGTGTAAAGAAAGAGATCAAGTCACAAACAGCAAATTTAATGCATTTTTGAATAATGTATCCCATGCATCACGTGTCTGCTAAAGAGCTTTACTTAATTCAGTACATGTGTGACTGCCAACTCTTTTCTTTCTCTGGCCTGTTTCTTAGAAGCACAGTTATTTGATTATTTTATGTATAGAGAATTGGAAAAGTAAAATAAATACAAAAATAATATAGACATTAAAAATAAAATCAGTTTTATGATTCATATCTATAAATAAGCAGACATCACCCCATTATGTTTGATTTGTTGCATGAAAATAAAACACAAGCTGGTCACATACACGATCCCATGGGGTTAGCTGAACAGAACTCCGACTCCTACCAAGTTTAGTAAAACCTAATAGCAAGTAATGCTGTTAATTCCCTTAGGTTTTAAGGTGTTAGTAAAATAACACAAACTGATGTTGTGTAAAACTAAGAAGTTTACTAACGGTTAAAGGGACATGAAACCAAAAACAATTATTTTGTGAGGCAGACAGAGCATACGATTGAAAAACAATTTTCTAATTTACTTTTATTATCAAATTTGTTTTGTTTCCTTTGTATTCTGTGTTGTACAGATATCTAGGTAGGCGTCTGTAGCACTACATGACAGGAAATAGCGCTGCCCTCTAGTGCTCTTGAACATGGATAACATTCTTGCGAAACAGCTGCCATATAGTGCTTCAGACACGTGCACGCTCCTGAGCGTACATCCATGCTTTTCAACCAAGAGAATGAAGAAAAATGGTATGTCCAAATTGTCACCAAAGGTACTAAATACACATAGAGTGTGTCCCAATTGTCATCAAAGGTACTAAATACACATAGTGTGTGCCCCAATCATCACCAAAGGTACTAAATACACATAGGGTGTGTCCCAATCATCACCAAAGGAACTAAATACACATAGGGTGTGTCCCAATCATCACCAAAGGAACTAAATACACATAGAGTGTGTCCCAATCAACACCAGAGGTACTAAATACACATAGGGTGTGTCCCAATCATCACCAAAGGAACTAAATACACATAGAGTGTGTCCCAATCAACACCAGAGGTACTAAATACACATAGAGTGTGTCCCAATCATCACCAAAGGTACTAAATACACATAGGGTGTGTCCCAATCATCACCAAAGGAACTAAATACACATAGAGTGTGTCCCAATCATCACCAAAGGAACTAAATACACATAGAGTGTGTCCCAATCATCACCAAAGGAACTAAATACACATAGAGTGTGTACCAATCAACACCAGAGGTACTATTAATTTTGGAATAGTTAGCAGTATAAATTACTTTGATGTAATATGATATTATAAATAATACTGATGTTTCATATTAAAATAATCAGAATGAATAATGTGACATAGTCCAGTATATATGAACATGTCACTTATTAATATAAAGAAATTATAGCATTTTTAAATACACATTTTAAAGAAATATTTTTACTGGAATGGTTAAATGAATCTGTTTGTTTGTCATGCTGCCCCCGATGGCCAAAATCCAGTATTACAGTCAAAAGATTTGACTGTTAAAATATACTTCCCAGATGAACCAATCCATGCTCAGCTCCATAAGGGCGAATCACAAAGCAGATCTGTAAGGGCCTATCCAATTCGCCAATGATGGTACAAAACAAAAAGGGGTGGGGTAATATCACATGATAAAAACCCCAAGCATAGAAAAGGCTGGCTGGCTGTGTGCAAAAACTGTGACTGATAAAAATTTGGCTGTGTTACTTACAGTTACAAAAGGCATAATAGCTACCTTTCTTTTCCACATGCAAAAACTCATTTTTAGGTATTCTGAGGCGAATTGGACAAACAAAGAAGTTTTTGGAAATTGACTTATCGATTTGGTCATTATTTTGGTAAAGTATAAAAGGTTTCTAATTACAGGTAAATGTCTAAAACAAAATATATGCATAGTCACTGTAAGTTAAATTACAACTGATAGACTTAAAAAGAATTATTTATATTTTAGAATTATATTCATAGTCCTGTATAGTGTTAAGCTTGCCTTTTTGTATGCTAAATATTTAAAACAAACATCCATTGTTGCTGTAGGTAGCAGATTTAAAGAAATAAATTGTATTTTAAAACTTGTATTTCATAGCCTGCACATTTTAAACAAGTCTTTAATGCTAAGTAGTTTATCTTTACAAATATAGATTTATAACTCAGAATTGGTCTTAATTATAGATAACTAAAAATGTATTTCAGCTTAGAGAAATTGGCATAGGAATTGGTTGTTTACACAAATAATATATACAACTCTCTGGTATTTCAATTAGAGTGTATATTATCCTGTTTAACTAAGCACTGTTAAAATTGTACCAGTCTGAATGTTTAGTGGCTTATATCTTAGTCTCATTTAATATTTTAAATGCAACTCTGATTTGGGAGACTATTGTGAATAAGGCAAGTATTATGAGATTTGCATAGCATATTTTAATAGTTTTAAACGTGTATAGTATTGATTTATATTATTGTTCCTACAAATATATGTGTCTATAAATATTAACTAATAAAAGAATTCAGGAATTTATATTAATTTTATGGTTTCTAGGATATGCATATTGATTGAGGGCTTATTTTAAAGAATAATTATTAAATATATTGTGTTATAGCCCAGCCATATACTGACATACGAAATACACAGAGTGTGTCTCAATCATCACCAAAGGTACAAAAATACACAGAGAGTGTGTCCCAATCATCACCAAAGGTACAAAATACACATAGAGTGTGTCCCAATCATCACCAAAGGTACAAAATACACATAGAGTGTGTCCCAATCATCACTAAAGGTACAAAATACACATAGAGTGTGTCTCAATTATCACCAAAGGTACTAAATACACATAGAGTGTGTCCCAATCATCACCAAAGGTACTAAATACACATAGAGTGTGTCCCAATCATCACTAAAGGTACAAAATACACATAGAGTGTGTCTCAATTATCACCAAAGGTACTAAATACACATAGAGTGTGTCCCAATCATCACCAAAGGTACTAAATACACATAGAATGTGTCCCAATCATCAATAAAGGTACAAAATACACATAGAGTGTGTCTCAATCATCACTTAAGGTACAAAATACACATAGAGTGTGTCCCAATAATTACCAAAGGTACAAAACACACATAGAGTGTGTCCCAATTATCACCAAAGGTACTAGATACACATAGAGTGTGTCCCAATCATCACCAAAGGTACTAAATACACATAGAGTGTGTCCCAATATTCACCAAAGGTACTATATACACATAGAGTGTGTCCCAATCATCACAAAAGGTACAAAATACTCATAGAGTGTGTCCCAATTATCACCAAAGGTACTAAATACACAGAGTGTGTCCCAATATTCACCAAAGGTACTAAATACACAGAGTGTGTCCCAATCATCACAAAAGGTACTAAATACACAGAGTGTGTCCCAATCATCACAAAAGGTACTAAATACACAGAGTGTGTCCCAATATTCACCAAAGGTACTAAATACACATAGAGTGTGTCCCAATATTCACCAAAGGTACTAAATACACATAGAGTGTGTCCCAATCATCACCAAAGGTACTAAATACACATAGAGTGTGTCCCAATCATCACAAAAAGTACAAAATACACAGAGAAATAACTAATATAAACACACAAAAAAGGATCCCATGGAAGTTCTGTGATGTAGATTTGTGGACAAGACAAGATGGGTTAGGTTCTTATAAAATGTTATATTCACGTTACAGACAAAAAAAACAATCATCCAAAACAGGTCAGTGACTGTAGACACTGATACAGTTAGTAACACATCACAATAGATATACTATAGATACTGATACAGTTAGTAACACATAACAATGGTGATACTGTAGATACTGATACAGTTAGTAACACATCACAATAGAGATACTGTAGATACTGATACAGTTAGTAACACATAACAATGGTGATACTGTAGATACTGATACAGTTAGTAACACATCACAATAGAGATACTGTAGATACTGATACAGTTAGTAACACATAACAATGGTGATAATGTAGATACTGATACAGTTAGTAACACATAACAATGGTGATAATGTAGATACTGATACAGTTAGTAACACATAACAATAGATATACTGCAGATACTGATACAGTTAGTAACACATCCCAATAGATATACTGCAGATACTGATACAGTTAGTAACACATCACAATAGATATACTGCAGATACTGATACAGCTAGTAACACATCACAATAGAGATACAGTTAGTAACACATCACAATAGATATACTGCAGATACTGATACAGTTAGTAACACATCACAATAGAGATACTGTAAATACTGATACAGTTAGTAACACATCACATTAGAGATACTGTAGATACTGATACAGTTAGTAACACATCACAATAGAGATACTGTAAATACTGATACAGTTAGTAACACATAACAATGGTGATACTGTAGATACTGATACAGTTAGTAACACATCACAATGGTGATACTGCAGATACTGATACAGTTAGTAACACATCACAATGGTGATACTGTAGATACTGATAGTTAGTAACACATCACAATGGTGATACTGTAGATACTGATACAGTTAGTAACACATCACAATGGTGATACTGTAGATACTGATACAGTTAGCAACACATCACAATGGTGATACTGTAGATACTGATACAGTTAGTTACACATCACAATAGAGATACTGTAAATACTGATACAGTTAGTAACACATCACAATAGAGATACTGTAAATACTGATACAGTTAGTAACACATAACAATGGTGATACTGCAGATACTGATACAGTTAGTAACACATCACAATGGTGATACTGTAGATACTGATACAGTTAGTAACACATAACAATGGTGATACTGTAGATACTGATACAGTTAGTAACACATAACAATGGCGATACTGTAGATACTGATACAGTTAGTAACACATCACAATGGTGATACTGTAGATACTGATACAGTTAGTAACACATCACAATGGTGATACTGTAGATACTGATACAGTTAGTAACACATACCAATAGAGATACTGTAAATACTGATACAGTTAGTAACACATAACAATGGTGATACTGTAGATACTGATACAGTTAGTAACACATCACAATGGTGATACTGTAGATACTGATACAGTTAGTAACACATCACAATGGTGATACTGTAGATACTGATACAGTTAGTAACACATCACAATGGTGATACTGTAGATACTGATACAGTTAGTAACACATCACAATAGAGATACTGTAAATACTGATACAGTTAGTAACACATAACAATAGAGATACTGTAAATACTGATACAGTTAGTAACACATAACAATAGAGATACTGTAAATACTGATACAGTTAGTAACACATAACAATGGTGATACTGTAGATACTGATACAGTTAGTAACACATAACAATGGTGATACTGTAAATACTGATACAGTTAGTAACACATAACAATGGTGATACTGCAGATACTGATACAGTTAGTAACACATCACAATGGTGATACTGTAGATACTGATACAGTTAGTAACACATCACAATGGTGATACTGTAGATACTGATACAGTTAGTTACACATCACAATGGTGATACTGTAGATACTGATACAGTTAGTAACACATCACAATGGTGATACTGTAGATACTGATACAGTTAGCAACACATCACAATGGTGATACTGTAGATACTGATACAGTTAGTTACACATCACAATAGAGATACTGTAAATACTGATACAGTTAGTAACACATCACAATAGAGATACTGTAAATACTGATACAGTTAGTAACACATAACAATGGTGATACTGCAGATACTGATACAGTTAGTAACACATCACAATGGTGATACTGTAGATACTGATACAGTTAGTAACACATAACAATGGTGATACTGTAGATACTGATACAGTTAGTAACACATAACAATGGCGATACTGTAGATACTGATACAGTTAGTAACACATCACAATGGTGATACTGTAGATACTGATACAGTTAGTAACACATCACAATGGTGATACTGTAGATACTGATACAGTTAGTAACACATAACAATGGTGATACTGCAGATACTGATACAGTTAGTAACACATACCAATAGAGATACTGTAAATACTGATACAGTTAGTAACACATAACAATGGTGATACTGTAGATACTGATACAGTTAGTAACACATAACAATGGTGATACTGTAGATACTGATACAGTTAGTAACACATCACAATGGTGATACTGTAGATACTGATACAGTTAGTAACACATCACAATGGTGATACTGTAGATACTGATACAGTTAGTAACACATCACAATAGAGATACTGTAAATACTGATACAGTTAGTAACACATAACAATAGAGATACTGTAAATACTGATACAGTTAGTAACACATAACAATAGAGATACTGTAAATACTGATACAGTTAGTAACACATAACAATGGTGATACTGTAGATACTGATACAGTTAGTAACACATAACAATGGTGATACTGTAAATACTGATACAGTTAGTAACACATAACAATGGTGATACTGCAGATACTGATACAGTTAGTAACACATCACAATGGTGATACTGTAGATACTGATACAGTTAGTAACACATCACAATGGTGATACTGTAGATACTGATACAGTTAGTTACACATCACAATGGTGATACTGTAGATACTGATACAGTTAGTAACACATAACAATGGTGATACTGTAGATACTGATACAGTTAGTAACACATCACAATGGTGATACTGTAGATACTGATACAGTTAGTAACACATCACAATAGAGATACTGCAGATACTGATACAGTTAGTTACACATCACAATAGATATACTGCAGATACTGATACAGTTAGTAACACATCACAATAGAGATACTGTAAATACTGATACAGTTAGTAACACATAACAATGGTGATACTGTAGATACTGATACAGTTAGTAACACATCACAATGGTGATACTGTAGATACTGATACAGTTAGTAACACATCACAATGGTGATACTGTAGATACTGATACAGTTAGTAACACATCACAATAGAGATACTGTAAATACTGATACAGTTAGTAACACATCACAATAGAGATACTGTAAATACTGATACAGTTAGTAACACATCACAATGGTGATACTGTAGATACTGATACAGTTAGTAACACATCACAATGGTGATAATGTAGATACTGATACAGTTAGTAACACATCACAATGGTGATACTGTAGATACTGATACAGTTAGTAACACATCACAATGGTGATACTGTAGATACTGATACAGTTAGTAACACATCACAATTGTGATACTGTAGATACTGATACAGTTAGTAACACATCACAATGGTGATACTGTAGATACTGATACAGTTAGTAACACATCACAATGGTGATACTGTAGATACTGATACAGTTAGTTACACATCACAATGGTAATACTGCAGATACTGATACAGTTAGTAACACATCACAATAGAGATACTGCAGATACTGATACAGTTAGTTACACATCACAATGGTGATACTGTAAATACTGATACAGTTAGTAACACATTACAATAGATATACTGTAAATACTGATACAGTTAGTTACACATCACAATGGTAATACTGCAGATACTGATACAGTTAGTAACACATCACAATAGAGATACTGCAGATACTGATACAGTTAGTTACACATCACAATGGTGATACTGTAAATACTGATACAGTTAGTAACACATTACAATAGATATACTGTAAATACTGATACAGTTAGTAACAGTAACACATCACAATAGAGATACTGCAGATACTGATACAGTTAGTTACACATCACAATGGTGATACTGTAAATACTGATACAGTTAGTAACACATAACAATGGTGATACTGTAGATACTGATACAGTTAGTAACACATCACAATGGTGATACTGTAGATACTGATACAGTTAGTAACACATCACAATGGTGATACTGTAGATACTGATACAGTTAGTAACACATAACAATGGTGATACTGTAGATACTGATACAGTTAGTAACACATCACAATGGTGATACTGTAGATACTGATACAGTTAGTAACACATCACAATGGTGATACTGTAGATACTGATACAGTTAGTAACACATCACAATAGAGATACTGTAAATACTGATACAGTTAGTAACACATCACAATAGAGATACTGTAGATACTGATACAGTTAGTAACACATAACAATGGTGATACTGTAGATACTGATACAGTTAGTAACACATCACAATGGTGATACTGTAGATACTGATACAGTTAGTAACACATCACAATGGTGATACTGTAGATACTGATACAGTTAGTAACACATCACAATGGTGATACTGTAGATACTGATACAGTTAGTAACACATCACAATGGTGATACTGTAGATACTGATACAGTTAGTAACACATCACAATAGAGATACTGTAAATACTGATACAGTTAGTAACACATCACAATAGAGATACTGTAGATACTGATACAGTTAGTAACACATAACAATGGTGATACTGTAGATACTGATACAGTTAGTAACACATCACAATGGTGATACTGTAGATACTGATACAGTTAGTTACACATCACAATGGTGATACTGCAGATACTGATACAGTTAGTAACACATCACAATGGTGATACTGTAGATACTGATACAGTTAGTAACACATCACAATGGTGATACTGTAGATACTGATACAGTTAGTAACACATCACAATGGTGATACTGTAGATACTGATACAGTTAGTAACACATCACAATAGAGATCTCTTTATTTGTTCCTTTGCCTTGAGATCAATAAGGGGGCAACAATATTTGGAAACAGAGATATTTTAATATTGTATTTTTTCAACCTTTTTCTCGCAATAGAGATTCTGTAGATACAGCTAGTGCTAGTGCAACAAGCCAGCAAGTGATTGTTTTTTTGTTTTGTTTTTAATTATTTATGGAATTAATTTTAATATGGTCAGAATTGGACAAAATAATGGTGAAGATTCTGACACTGAAATGAACTTGCTTATAAGGACATTGCTAAATAAATATAGCATACACTTGAACTTATAAAGCCATTCCCATCTGTAGAAAACAAGCAAACCAACTACATTTTTCTCGTATGCATTCTGTGGATGTCCGTTTAAACAGTAACAAGTCTCTAAAGCACTTTGCAACAAACAATCAAAGATGCCATCTCTCTTTTCTTAAGCATCTCAAGAAACTCCTGTTTAAAAAGCAACTTAAATCACACGCTTGAGAGTTAAATCCCCTCTGCCCACCAGCCTTATAAATTTTAATTCTCTCTCTAGCACCTATGGATTACTGAGCCTTTTTTCCTTTGTTGCAAGTTGAATTCTACTTTTAACTAGAATGCACTCTCAGTCAATGTTTTCTAAGAAAAGCTCTGTATAAAAATAATTATTGCAAACTCTCAGATCCTGCTGTCGGCTAAACAAACATAAGAGACAATGCAGGATTTTGTAGAGAGTGAGAATGTTTTTTATACAAATAGAGAACTGGTTCATTTCTTACACTTGGTGAGATGCACAGATAACACCTGCTGTATATTTTATGTTACTATGACTATTTCATTTACATTACAGTACATGCTGGCCCAATGTTATATTTAAAGGGATATAGTAAAAAAATATATTATTATAAAGTGCATCATTACATAAAAAATAAAATGTCTAGAAACGTACAAGTCCAGCCTTAAATGAACGGGGAAACCCGAACATTTTCTTTCGAGATTTCAATAGAGCAAACAATTTTAATCAACTTTCCAATTTATTTATATTATCAAATGTGCTTCATTCACCCGTTATCCTTTGTGGAAGGAACATTGGCAGCTACCAGAACACATCTAGTTAGCCAATCATAAGAGACAAATGTGCGCCGGAACCAATTAGCAGCAGCTCCCACTAGTGTAGGATATGTTTGTATACTTTCCCACAAGGAATACTTAAAAAAACAAAGCACATATGAAAGTATCATTTACTTTTAAAGTATCTTAAAATGATATGTTCTATCTGAATCATGCAGGTTTAATTTTGACTTTCCTATTCCTTTAAATGTACATATTATGACATGTTCTACTCTGAAAAATCCCAAAGTCACGTGTGTATGTGTCTATGTAGATGTATGTGTGTGTAATTGTATGTGTGTATATGTGTAGTGTGTGTGTATGTGAGCATGTATATGTGTGTGTGTATATGTGTAGTGTGTGTGTATGTGAGCATATATATGTGTTTATCTCTATGTAAGTGTATGTATGTGTGTATATGTGTAGTGTGTGTGTATATGTGTGTGTAATTGTATGTGTGTATATGTGTAGTGTGTGTGTATGTGAGCATGTATATGTGTTTATCTCTATGTAAGTGTATGTATGTGTGTATATGTGTAGTGTGTGTATGTGAGCATGTATATGTGTTTATCTGTATGTAAGTGTATGTATGTGAGTGTGTATATGTGTGTGTGTATTTGCCTATGTATATGTGTGTGTGTATATGTGTAGTGTGTGTATTTATGTGAGCATCTATATGTGTTTATCGGTATGTAAGTGTATGCATGTGTGTGTGTGTATTTGTCTATGTATATGTGTTTGTGTATATGTGTAGTGTGTGTGTATGTGAGCATGTATATGTGTTTATCGGTATGTAAGTGTATGTATGTATGTGAGTGTGTATATGTGTGTGTATTTGTCTATGTATGTGTGTGTATGTGAACATGTATAGGTGTTTGTATGTAAGAGTATGTATGTGAGTGTGTATATGTGCGTGTGTGTATTTGTCTATGTATATGTGTGTGTATATTTGTAGTGTGTGTGTGTATGTGAGCATGTATATGTGTTTATCTGTATGTAAGTGTATGTATGTGAGTGTGCATGTGTGTGTATTTGTCTATGTATATGTGTGTGTATATGTGTAGTGTGTGTATGTATGTGAGTGTGTCTATATGTGTGTGTGCATTTGTCTATGTGTGTGTGTAATTGTATGTGTGTATATGTGTAGTGTGTGTGTATGTGAGCATGTATATGTGTTTATCTGTATGTAAGTGTATGTAAGTGTGTATATGTATGTGTGTATTTGTCTATGTATATGTGTGTATATGTGTAGTGTGTGTGTATGTGAGCATGTATATGTGTTTATCTGTATGTAAGTGTATGTATGTGAGTGTGTATATGTGTGTGTGTGTGTGTATTTGTCTATGTGTGTGTGTGTATATGTGTAGTGTGTGTGTATGTGAGCATGTATATGTGTTTATCTGTATGTAAGTGTATGTATGTGAGTGTGTATATGTGTGTGTGTATTTGTCTAGGTATATGTGTGTGTATGTGTAGTGTGTGTATGTGAGCATGTATATGTGTTTATCTGTATGTAAGTGTATGTATGTGAGTGTGTATATGTGTGTGTGTGTATTTGTCTATGTATATGTGTGTTTATATGGGTAGTGTGTGTATGTGAGCATGTATATGTGTTTATCTGTATGTAAGTGTATGTATGTGAGTGTGTCTATATGTGTGTGTGTATTTGTCTATGTATATGTGTGTGTGTAATTGTATGTGTGTGTATATGTGTAGTGTGTGTGTATGTGAGCATGTATATGTGTTTGTATGTAAGTGTATGTATGTGTGTATATGTGTGTGTATTTGTCTATGTATATGTGTGTGTGTATATGTGTAGTGTGTGTGTATGTGAGCATGTATGTGTTTATCTGTATGTAAGTAAGTGTATGTATGTATATGTGTGTGTATTTGTCTATGTATATGTGTGTGTGCATATGTGTAGTGTGTGTGTATGTGAGCATGCGTTTATCTGTATGTAAGTGTATGTATGTGTGTATATGTGTAGTGTGTGTGTATGTGAGCATGCATATGTGTTTATCTGTATGTAAGTGTATGCATGTGAGTGTGTATGTGTGTATTTGTCTATGTATATGTGTGTGTGTAATTGTATGTGCGTATATGTGTAGTGTGTGTGTATGTGAGCATGTATATGTGTTTATCTGTATGTAAGTGTATGTATATGAGTGTGTATATGTGTCTATGTATATGTGTGTGTGTATATGTGTAGTGTGTGTGTATGTGAGCATGTATATGTGTTATCTGTATGTAAGTAAGTGTATGTATATGTGTAGTGTGTGTGTATGTGAGCATGTATATGTGTATGTATGTGAGTGTGTATATGTGTGTATGTGTCTATGTATATGTGTGTGTATATGTGTAGTTTGTGTGTGTATGTGAGCATGTATATGTGTTTATCTGTATTTAAGTGTATGTATGTGTGTGTATGTGTAGTGTGTGTGTATGTGAGCATGTATATGTGTTTATCTGTATGTAAGTAAGTGTATGTATGTGTCTATATATATGTGTGTGTGTCTATGTATATGTGTGTGTGTTTGTGTGTATGTGTCTATGTATATGTGTGTGTATGTGAGCATGTATATGTGTTTATCTGTATGTAACTAAGTGTATCTATGTGTGTAGTGTGTGTGTGTGAGCATGTAAATGTGTTTATCTGTATGTAACTAAGTGTATGTGTATATGTGTGTATGTGTCTATGTATATGTGTGCGTATGTGTCTATGTATATGTGTCTGTCTCTATGTATATGTGTGTGTATGTGTGTGTGTGTGTATGTATGTGTGTGTATGTACATATTTGTATATGTGTGTGTATGTGTATATTTGTATATGTATGTGTGTGTGTGTGTGTGTGTGTCTATGTATATGTGTGTGTATGTGTCTATGTATATGTGGGTGTGTGTATGCGTGTCTATGTATATGTGTGTGTGTATGTGTGTGTGTCTATGTATGTGTGTGTATGTATATATTTGTATATGTGTGTGTGTGTGTGTGTGTGTGTGTATGTATGTATATGTGTGTGTATATTTGTATATGTGTGTGTGTGTATGTGTATGTAATTGTATGTATGTATATGTGTAGTGTGTGTATGTGTATATTTGTATGTGTGTGTGTATGTATGTATGTATGTATATGTGTAGTGTGTGTATGTGTATATTTGTATATGTGTGTGTATGTATGTGTGTAATTGTATGTATGTATATGTGTAGTGTGTGTATGTGTATGTTTGTATATGTGTGTATGTGTGTGTAATTGTATGTATGTATATGTGTAGTGTGTGTATGTGTATATTTGTATATGTGTGTGTGTGTATGTATGTATATGTGTAGTGTGTATATTTATATATGTGTATGCATGTATGTATGTATGTATGTATGTATGTGTGTGTGTGTATGTATGTATGTATGTATGTATATGTGTAGTCTGTGTATGTGTATATTTGTATATGTGTGTATGTATGTGTGTGTGTGTATGTATGTATATCTGTAGTGTGTGTATGTGTGTGTATGTATGTGTGTTTAATTGTATGTATGTGTATGTATGTATGTATGTATGTATATGTGTAGTGTGTGTATGTGTATATTTGTATATGCGTGTGTGTATGTATGTGTGTGTGTTTAATTGTATGTATGTATATGTGTAGTGTGTGTATATTTGTATATGTATGTATGTGTGTGTGTGTGTGTGTATGTATGTATATGTGTAGTGTGTGTATGTGTATATTTGTATATGCGTGTGTGTATGTATGTGTGTGTGTTTAATTGTATGTATGTATATGTGTAGTGTGTGTATATTTGTATATGTGTGTATGTATGTGTGTGTGTGTATGTATATATGTAAGTATATGTGTAGTGTGTGTATGTGTATATTTGTATGTGTGTGTGTATGTATGTGTGTGTAATTGTATGTATGTATATGTGTAGTGTGTGTATGTGTATGTATGTATATATGTAATGTATGTATGTGTATGTGTATATTTGTATATGTATGTATGCGTGTGTGTGTATATGTGTTGGTATGTATGTATGTATGTGTGTGTGTATGTATGTATGTGTGTGTGTATGTATGTATGTGTGTGTGTATGTATGTATGTGTGTGTGTATGTATGTATGTGTGTGTGTATGTATGTATGTATGTATGTATGTGTGTGTATGTATATGTGTTGGTATGTATGTATGTATGTGTGTGTATGTATGTATGCGTGTGTGTGTGTGTGTGTGTGTATGTGTGTGTGTGTGTGTATGTATGTATGTATGTATGTGTGTATGTATGTATATGTGTGTGTATGTATGTATGTATGTATGTATGTATATGTGCAGTGTGTGTATGTGTATATTTGTATATGTGTGTATGTATGTATATGTGTAGTGTGTGTATGTGTATATTTGTATATGTGTGTAGTGTGTGTGTGTGTGTAATTGTATGTATGTATATGTGTAGTGTTTTCTAACTTGCACTAGTTTATTTTCACAGGGCTGTACTTCATATAGCTGAGTATTTTATGGCCCCTTTCTGAGGTTAAGTACTGGATCTAACATATTCCATATGTCCCTCCTAAAGTTTAGATGCCACTGATATGTCTACATAATTTGCTTTTACTCAGCAACTTATATATTTAAAAGGACAATCTAGAGCAGTGATTTTCAACCTTTTTTTTTGCCGTGGCACACTTTTTTACATTAAAAAATCCTGCGGCACACCACCATCCCAAAATTTTACAAAATAATACATTGTAGCTTAATACAGTGTATATATATCCAATCAGCCAATAGGATTGAGCTCAAATTCTATTGGCTGTTCCAATCAGCCAATTGAATGTGAGGTCAATCCTATTGGCTGATTGCATCAGCCAATAGGATTTTTCCTACCTTAATTCCGATTGGCTGATAAGATTCCATCAGACAATCGGAATTCAAGGGACACCATCTTGGATGACGTCACTTAAAGGACCAGTCATTCAGTTGTCAGCCGTCGGATGAAGAGGATACTCCGCGTCGGATGTCTTGAAGATGGACCCGCTCTGCTCCGGAAGGATGAAGATAAAAGATGCCGCCTGGATGAAGCCTTCTGCCGGTCTGGATGTCCTCTTCTGGCCGGATAGGATGAAGACTTCAGACCCTCTGGAGGACCACTTGTGCCCGGCTGGGTGAAGACGTCTCAAGGTAGGGTGATATTCAAGGGGGTAGTGTTAGGTTTTTTAAGGGGGGATTGGGTGGGTTTTAGAGTAGGGTTGGGTGTGTGGGTGGTGGGTTGGGGGGGGTAATGTATTTTTTTTTACAGGTGAAAGAGCTGATTACTTTGGGGCAATGCCCCGCAAAAGGCCCTTTAAAGGGTTATTTGTAATTTAGTATAGGTTAGGGAATTTTATTATTTTGGGGGGCTTTTTTATTTTATTAGGGGGACTAGATTAGGTGTAATTAGTTTAAAATTCTTGTAATTGTTTTTTTATTTTCTGTAATTTAGTGTTTTTTTCTCCGTAATTTATTTTATTTAATTTAATTGTAATTAATTGTAGGCAGTTTAGGTAATTAGTTTAATGATAGTGTAGTGTTAGGTGTAATTGTAACTTAGGTTAGGGTTTATTTTACAGGTAAATTTGTATTTATTTTAACTAGGAAGTTATTAAATAGTTAATAACTATTTAATAACTATTGTACCTAGTTAAAATAAATACAAAGCTTCCTGTAAAATAAATATAAATCCTAAGCTAGCTACAATGTAACTATTAGGGTTATGGTTAGACTTAGGTTTAGGGGTTAATAAATTTATTATAGTGGCGGCGGCAGATTAGGGGTTAATAACTATGTAGGTGTCAGCGATGTTGGGGGCAGTAGATTAGGGGTTCATAAGTATAATGTAGGTGGCGGCGGTGTCCGGAGAAGCATATTAGGGGTTAAAAATATAATGTAGGTGTCAGCGATAGCGGGGGCGGCAGATTAGGGGTTAATAAGTGTAAGATTAGGGGTGTTTAGACTCGGGGTTCATGTTAGGGTGTTAGGTGTAGACATAAAATTCCTTTCCCCATAGGAAACAATGGGGCTGCGTTAGGAGCTGAACGCTGCTTTTTTGCAGGTGTTAGGTTTTTTTCAGCCAGCTCAGCCCCATTGTTTCCTATGGGGAAATCGTGCACAAGCACGTTTTGCCAGCTTACCGCTACCGTAAGCAACGCTGGTATTGAGGTGAGATGTAGAGCTAAATTCTGCTCTACGCTCACCTTTATGCGGCTAACGCCAGGTTTAAAAAAACCTGTAATACCAGCGTTACTTTAGGTGAGCGGTGAGCTGAAACTAAGCGTTAGCAACGCACCCCTGTTACCGCAAAACTCAGAATCTCGCCGAAATGTATTTATTTCCGGGCATGGAGAGTCCACAAAGCATTCTAATTACTAGTGGGATATTCACTTATGGCCAGCAGGAGGAGGCAAAGAGCATCCCAGCAGAGCTGTTGAGTATCACTTCCCTTACCCATAACCCCCAGTCATTTGGCCGAAGGGAAACGGAAAAAGAAGATAACATAAGGGTATAGAGCTGCCTGAGGACTAGACAAAAAAAACTGCTGTCATAATTTGAATAAGGGTGGGTCGTGGACTCTCCATGCCCAGAAAGAAAGAAATTTATCAGGTAAGCATACATTTTGTTTTCTTTCCTATGGCATGGAGAGTACACAAAATTTTCTAATTACTAGTGGGAACCAATACCAAAGCTGGAGGACACAGAATGAATAGGGAGGGAGAACAAGACAGGTGGACCTAAACTGAAGGCACCACCGCATGAAGAACCTTTCTCCCAAAAGAAGCCTCAACTGAGGCAAAAGTATAACATTTATAGAATTTGGAAAAAGTATGAATAGAGGACCAAGTGGCTGCTTTACAGGTATGCTCCACAGAAGCTTCATTTTTGAAAGCCCATGTAGATGAAACAGCTCTAGTGGAATGAGCAGTAATTCTCTCAGGAGGTTGCTGTCCATCTGTCTCTAAGCTAAACGGATAACACTTCTCAACCAGAGAGAAAGAGTGGTAGAAGTGGCCTTCTAACCCCTACGCTTACAAGAAAAAGGCAATAAACAGGGCAGAAGTCTGCCGAAAATCTTTTGTTGCTTGAAGAAAAAATTTAAGAGCATGCACAACATCCAAGTTATGCAAAAGACGTTCCTTCTGGGAAGAAGGGTTAGGACAAAAAGAAGGAACAACAATTTCCTGATTAATATTGCATCCAACACTACCTTAGGGAGAAACCCCAGATTAGTACGAAGGACCACCTTATCAGCAGGAAAAATAAGGTAAGGGGAATCACTCTGCAGAGCCGAAAATTCTGTGAGCAGAAGAAATAGCAAGAAACAAAACCTTCCAAGATAGTAATTTAATACTAACAGAATGCATCGGCTCAAACGGAGCCTTCTGCAAAACTCTGAGAACAAAGCTAAGACTCCAAGGAGGAACAACAGATTTAAACATAGGCCTGATTCTGACCAAGGCCTGAACAAAAGACTGAACATCTGGAAGAACTGACAGACATTTATGCAGAATAATAGACAGAGCAGAAATCTGACCCTTTAAAGTACTGACTGGCAAACCCATCTCCACACCCTCTTGAAGAAAAGCCAAATATTGAGGAGCCCTTACTTTGTTCAAAGAAAAAGCTTTTGAATCACACCAATGAAGGTATTTACACCAT
Source organism: Bombina bombina (assembly GCF_027579735.1). NCBI lineage: Eukaryota > Metazoa > Chordata > Amphibia > Anura > Bombinatoridae > Bombina > Bombina bombina. Next base: position 7,440,191 of record NC_069510.1, on the reverse strand, counting down.
ACCCTATGGTAAATTCTGTGAGTAACCGGTTTACGAGCCTAAAGCATAGTATCTATGACTTTCTCAGAGAAGCCTCATCTAGCCAAACTTAGTTCAATCTCGAAGCAGTCAGCTTCAGAGAAACCAGATTTGGATGAAGAAAAGGACCCTGAAGTAGAAAGTCCTTCCTGAAAGGTAACCTTCACGGCGGAAGAGATGACATCATCACCAGATCCTTGAACCAGATCCTGCGATGCCATGCAGGAGCTATTAGAATCACAGAAGCTCTCTCCTGTTTGATGCGAGCAATTACTCGTGGAAGCAACGCAAATGGGGGAAACAGGTATGCTAGATTGAAGCTCCAAGGAACCGCTAGAGCATCTACCAGAACGGCTTGAGGATCTCTTGACCTTGAACCCTACTTTGGAAGCTTGGCGTTTTGACGAGACACCATCAGATCCAACTCCGGAACCCCCACCTGAGAGTTATTATTGTGGAAACCTCTGGACGGAGTGCCCACTCTCCGGAATGAAAAGTCTGCCTGCTTAGAAAATCCGCCTCCCAGTTGTCCACCCCTGGTATGTAGATTGTAGAGAGATGGCAATCGTGAGACTCCGCCCACTGAAGAATGCGAGACACCTCCTTCATTGCCAAGGAACTACAAGTTCCTCCCTGGTGATTGATGTAGGCCACCGAGGTGATGTTGTCTGACTGAAATCTGATAAATCTGACCAAAGCTAGTTGAGGCCAAGCTATTAAAGCATAGGAAATTGCTCTCAAATCCAAAATGTTTATTGGAAGAGATGACTCCTCTGAAGTCCACAGACCCTGTGTCTTTAAGAAACCCCAAACTGCTTCCCAGCCTAACAGGCTGGCATCCGTGGTCACAATCACCCAGGAAGGCCTCAGGAAGCATGTGCCCCAAGACAGATGGTCCTGTGAAACCCACCATGAGAGTGAGACTCTTGTTGGGGAATACAAATGTATCTTCTGCGAGAGATCTGAGTGGTCCCTGTTCCATTTTCTGAGCATGCATAGCTGCAGAGGTCTCAGATGGAACCAAGCAAAATGAATGATGTCCATGGAGGCAACCAACAGTCCAATCACTTCCATGCATTGAGCAACAGATGGACGAATAGCAGACTGGAGAGACAGGCAAGAAACATGAAGCTTGGATTTTCTGACGTCAGTCAGAAAAATCTTCATGGACAGGGAATCTATGATTGTATCTGGAACAAGGGAACTCTTTCCCGGATTCACTTTCCACTCGTGGGAAAGTAGAATAGACAACATCTTGGTATAAAATCTTGCTAGTTGAAAAGATGGCACTTGAACTAGAATGTCATCTAGATAAGGCACCACAGCAATACCCTGGGACTTCACCACTGCCAGAAGAGCCCCCAGAACCTTTGTAAAAATTCTGGGAGCTGTAGCAAGTCCAAGAGGAAGGGCAACAAACTGGAAATTCTTGTCCTGGAAAGCATACCTTAGATACTGGTACAGATCCCTGTTAATAGGAACATGAAGATTCGCGTCCTTCAGCTCTAGGGTCGTCATGAACTGACCCTTTTGGACCAAAGGAAGAATAGAACGGATGGTCTCCATCTTGAAGTACGGAACCCTGAGGAATTGATTGAGATACTTTAGGTCCAGAATGGGACGAAAAGTGCCCTCCTTCTTGGAAACTACACATAGATTTGAATAGAATCCTAGACCCTGTTCCTTTAGAGGAACTGGAACAATCACTCCCAGGGATGATAGGTCCTTTATGCAGTTTAAGAAGGCCTCTCTCTTTATCTGATTCACAGATAACCTTGACAGGTGGAACCTGCCCCTGGGAGGACAAGATTTGAAATTTATTCTGTAACCGTGGGATACTATATCTATGGCCCAAGGATCTGGAACATCACGTATCCAAGCCTGCTGAAAAAAAGAAAGAAAGCCTGCCCCCACTTGATCCATTACAGGATTGGGGCGGCCACTTCATGTTGATTTAGAATCAAAGGAACGCTTCTTAGTTTGCTTCCCCCTATTCCAAGGCTGACTGGACCTCCAAGAAGACTTGTATTGATCCGACTTGGAAGAGGAAGACTTCTATCCCTTAAAGTTATGAAAGGAATGAAAATTAGAATTCTGGTGACCCTTAGGTCTATTCTTTTTATCCCGAGGTAGAAAAAAATCCTTTCAACCTGTAATGTCAGAAATTTCTGCCAGACCTGGTCTAAACAAGGTTTTACCCTTATAAGGCAGAGATAAAAGCTTGGACTTGGATGTAAAATCTGCAGACCAAGATTTTAACCAGAGAGCTCTGTGAGCTAAAACAGTAAAACCAGAAATCTTAGCACCCAACCTAAGAACTTGCATGTTGGCATCAAAAATAAAGGTATTGGATAGCTTTAGAGCCTTGATCCTGTCTTGGATCTCCACTATAGTAGTCTCCTCTAGGATAAGATTAGATAAATCATTGCACCAATAAGATGTTGCCCCACAACTGTAGCAATACTAGCAACAGGTTGCCACTGTAACACCTGATGAATGTTCATCTTCTTCAAAAAAAGCTTCACGCTTCTTATCCATGGGATCCTTGAAAGAACAACTATCTTCAATAGGAATAGTAGTTCTCTTAGCCAGAGTAGAGATAGCTCCCTCTACCTTGGGCACCATGCGCCACGAGTCACGAATAGAGTCAGCAACAAGAAACATGTTTTTAAAAACAGGGGACGGTGAAAAAGGAATCCCTGGTTTATCCCATTCCTAAATTTATAATATCTGACATATGGTCTGGAAAAGGAAATACTTCCAAGGATGAGAGTACATCATATACCCTATTAAGCTTACTAGACCTTTTTGGATTCTCCGCAACAGATTTGGATTCTTCCAAAGTAGCAAGAACCTCCTTCAAAAGAACTCAAAGGTGTTCTAACTTAAATCTGAAATTAATTTCATCTGAATATGCAGAATTTGTCACTACAGTATAAGAATCTGACAATTCCCCCTCAGAAGCCACTGAAGAATTATCCTCATCAGATAATTGAGACAAACTGACTAACACAGCTTTAGCGGAGTCAGCCTTACTAACATTAATATGTTTAGATTTCCTCTTACGCTTACCAGAAACCTTTGGAAAAAGCTGATAAAGCTGCAGAAACAGCAGAAGTAATCTGCACAGCGAAATCCCAGGTAAAAAAACACCCCCAGGAGGTTGAGAGGAACCACAGGGCATTGCATGTGAAGCTTGGGAAGCTGGAGGGGAAATCGGAGGCGTAGCTAGGATAACACTATCCTGAGAGACAGATGGCTCAGGGAGAGACATCTTATCTTTAAACATTAAAGTTTTATTTAGACATGAAGAGCAAAACTGTACGGGAGGAATTATCTTAGCCTCCAAACACAAGAAGCATTTTTCAAATTATTCAACTTCAGTATTAGTGTTCATAATTGTGCATCAGTGATTGCAATAAGTAAGAAGTAAAACAAACACCTGTCAAACACTTCATACATTCTCCTATATCTGAGCCCCCAATAATAAATAATGCCTCTTTTCACATAAAAGCAGTGCCCCTAAAACAGATTCAAATGCTTTCCACAAGGATTTAACCCCTATAGTGCCGGTACTGTCAAACCTAGAAGGGAAAGCACGTACCTATGGATCCTGCTCTGTCAGACAGGAGCTGTTTTCTGAGGCAGCTTCACCATATTTACCATGGACCTATAGAAAAGAAAGAACAGAGTAACCAACCCTGACTTTCTATAATAGGGGTAGCAATAATGTTAGAAGTTTAAGCAAAAACCACCTCGCCATCTTCTAACTGCTAATAGCCACCATTACTCTTACTAAAGAGATTTACATGGACACAGCATAGCCCCAATCCTTGCTTGCAGGGAAAAGTACCCATTAAAAGGATTACAATCTTCAGACACCATCTTCGCCATCCTCCCGTGATCAAGGCAAAGAGAATGACTGGGGGTTATGGGTAAGGGAAGTGATACTTAACAGCTCTGCTGGGGTGCTCTTTGCCTCCTTCTGCTGGCCAGGAGTGAATATCCCACTAGTAATTAGAATGTTTCGTGGACTCTCCATGCCATAGGAAAGAAAAACATTGACCTGCCGCTGCCTGCACTGATGTCATGTGAGTGTGATGTGATTCTAATCTTCACTAGTGTCTCTGTCTACAGGGGTTACGGCACTTCCATCATGATCCCTGACTCTGAGCCTGACTGACTGTGATTGGCTTTGGCGGTTGGCGCCCTGCACGCATAATGGCTCCGCTCCGTTCCTGACTGCACGTGTAGTCTGCTCAATCAGCTTGTGACTGCACGTGTAGTCAGTCAGTGTGAGAGACTGAGTGAGAGACGAGTGACGAGCAGAGGCAGCTGAGCAAAGTAGGGCGGCTAGAGATGGCTACTGACCTCACAGGGTGATGACTGTAATGTACAATTAAACTGAAGCTTAAACCTATAGGCATGCGTATGTATGTATGTGTGTATGTCTGTGTGTGTATTTATGCATGTATGTCTGTATGTATTTATGCATCTATGTGTGTGTGTGTGTGTGTGTGTATGTGTGTATGTCTGTGTGTATGTATGTGTGTATGCATTTATACATGTGTGTGTGTATGTCTGTGTGTATGTATTTATGCATGTATGTGTGTATGTATGTATGTATTTATGCATCTATGTGTGTGTGTGTGTGTGTGTGTGTATGTCTGTGTATGTATGTGTATATGTATTTATACATGTGTGTATGTATTTATGCATGTATGTGTGTGTGTATAGATATGTATATGTGTGTATATGTCTGTGTCTATGTATTTATGTGTGTATGTATTTATGCATGTATGTTTGTGTTTATGTGTGTGTGTGTGTGTATGTATTTATGTATGTATGTATGTGTTTATGTGTGTATGTGTGTATGTCTGTGTGTATGTATTTATGCATATATGTTTGTGTTTATGTGTGTATGTATTTATGCATGTATGTGTATGTGTATTTATGCATGTATGTTTGTGTTCATGTGTGTGCGTATGTATTTATGCATGTATGTTTGTGTTTATGTGTGTGTGTGTGTATGTATTTATGCATGTATGTTTGTGTTTATGTGTGTGTGTGTATGTGTGTTTGTTTGTGGAACCAGCAAATTACAGGCCTTGTTACTACTGCGTTGGGGGGGTAAACAGTGTCACTATACAGTATATACAGTACCACTATATACAGTACAGGGGGACTGGACCATGTCACAGACTACTGTGGTCACTATATAAAGTACATAAAAGCACACACAAACACACATACATGCATACATACATACATAAAAGCACACATACATACATACATACATACATAAAAGCACATTCACACATACATGCATACATACATACAAGCACACACATACATACACAAAATCACACACACATTCATACAGACAAGCGTACACACACACATTCATCCATAAAAGCACACACACACATACATACATAAAAGCACACACATACATACATAAAAGCACACACACACACATATATACATACATAAAAGCACACACAAACATACATACACATATACATACATACACAAAAGTACACACACACGCACATATATACATACATACATAAAAGCACACATGCATACACAAAAGCACACACACACATACATACAAGTACACACACAAAAGCACACACACACATACATACACAAAAGCACACACATACACACATACATAAAAGCACACACATACACACATACATAAAAGCACACACACACACACACACATACACATACATACACAAAAGTACACACACACACACAAACACACACACACACATACACATACATACACAAAAGCACACACACACATACATAAAAGCACACACATATATACATACATACACAAAAGCACACACACCTATACATACATGCACAAAATCACACACACATACATACATACACAAAAGCACACACACACACACACATATATATATATATATATATATATATATATATATATATATATATATATATATATATATATATATATATATATATAGAGAGACACATGCACAAAAGCACACATACATACATACATACATACATACACAAAAGCACACACAGACACATACATAAAAGCACACACACACACACACATATATACAGACATACATACACAAAAGCACACACACACACATACATACACAAAAGCACACACACACACATATATATATATATATACAGGCATACATACACAAAAGCACACACACACACATACATACATACATACATAAAAGCACACACACACATACATACATACACAAAAGCAGACACATACATACATAAAAGCACATACACACACATACATACACAAAAGCACACTACTGTGGTCACTATATAAAGTACATAAAAGCACACACAAACACAGATACATGCATACATACATAAAAGCACACATACATACATACATAAAAGCACACACACACACACACACACATACATGCATACATACATATACAAAAGCACACACACACATACATGCATACATACATAAAAGCACACACACACACACACACATACATACATATACAAAAGCACACACACACACATACATGCATACAAGCACATACATACATACATAAAAGCACATACATACATAAAAGCACATACACACATATATACATACATAAAAGCACACACACACATACATACACATATAGATACATACACAAAAGCACACACACATACATAAAAGTACACACACATGCACATATATACATACATACATACACAAAAGCACACACACACACGCATACACAAAAGCGCGCACACACACATACATACACAAAAGCACACACATACATACATAAAAGCACACACACATATATATACATACATACACAAAAGCACACACACACAAACACACACACATACATAAAAGCACACACACACACACATATACATACATACATACACAAAAGCACACACACATGCATACACAAAAGCACACACACACATATATACATACATACACAAAAGCATACACACACACATACATACACAAAAGCACACACACGCACATATATACATACATATATAAAAGCACACACACACACACACATACACAAAAGCAGACACATACACACACACATACACAAAAGCACACACACACACGCATACACAAAAGCACACACACACGCATACACAAAAGCACACACATACACAAAAGCACACACACACATACAAACACACACAAAAGCACACACACATACATACACAAAAACACACACAAAAGCACACACACACACACACATACATGCATACACACACACAACAAAGCACACACACACACACACAAACATACATACATACATACATACACAAAAGCACACACACATACATACATACACACACAAAAGCACACATACACATACACAAAAGCACACACACACACGCACACACATACACAAAAGCACACACACACAAAAGCACACACACACAAAAGCACACACACACAAAAGCACACACACACAAAAGCACACACACACAAAAGCACACACACACAAAAGCACACACATACAAAAGCACACACATACAAAAGCACACACATACAAAAGCACACACATACAAAAGCACACACACACAAAAGCACACACATACATACATCAAGAGAAAACAGAAAGCTTAGGAGAGAAAAGCCTGGACAAGGAATAACAATGAGTTAGGGCAAGAGAAGTTTTCTGTGGAACAATGTGAATAGTTGCAGCCATCACAGTGAGGGCAGCAAGCTGAAGATATGACTGCCCCACAGACTCTCAATATCTGACCCTTTTATATGAGAGACATGACCTAACAAAGTGTACATAACAACATCTGTCATTAGCTAATAGGCTGCAAATCTGAACTCACAACTATATATACAGGAAATGTATTGCCAATAAGGAAACATCAAACACATTTCACCATATCTTGAGAGAGCAGTATAATTATTCCTATGTCACGCTCTAATTCTAGGATCTTGGTATGTTGAGCTAAGTGGATAGCACCTTCCATTCAAGTAGATTAAAGTGAAGACTGTTGACTATGTCATTATTTATATTTCTTTTTGCTCCGTTTCCATGGCAACCACTGAAGGACATCATAGGCCTTTCTCCAGTTTTTCTAGGTTCAATAGGAAGAATGTGACGGCACAGTCACAAAATAGTTTTCTTTTTTTTAAGCTACTAACCGAAAAGTATCATCTAAGTGTGCAGGACAATAGGCGTCATCTGTCATGCACATTAACATGACTCAGTACTGTGAGGAACACAGGTGAGTGCAGCTAAGTATCTTACAAAGAAACAAACTGAATAAGCCTCAGTACATCACATATAAATATAGGGACATGATAGACACACCTAACTGTTGTCATGGGTCTTTATTTTAAGAGTAAATATTGAGTACAAAATAAAAAGACAGAAATAAAAATGTGACTCAATGTTCTCAACGAAGAGGGACAATAAACCATTTGTCTCATTGTCAAAAACATGTTCTATGTTCAATCAGTTTAAACAGTGATACAAACTGAACTGATGTTTCTCAGACGATTATTCTATTATAAAAATATGTTGTGCTCTTGTACAAAGCCACCACTGTAGGGCATATTAATATTCATGTGCGGCTAGTTTATGATGCAAGTGAACAATACAGAGAATTCCATCCAAGAATGCAGAAATGAACACTTGATAATCAACGTGTAATGACAGCCACAGGTGGAACTTAACGTTTGGCACCCAAATCTAACCACCTGCATCTGATTACAAGTTGCTACCCAAAAAAAATCACTGAATTCTTGTTCATATGAACGTTTTCTGTACCAGGGCAACAAGAACCAATGCCACTTATTTTGTTAAAGCATTGTTTAGTATCAGATTTTCTTGACAAACCCAAAAAGCTAAAACTGCTTGTTTCACTTACAAGACCACTACACACAGTAGAGGCACATAATCAATAAATGCAATATAAATAGACAATGCAAAAGCACAGTAGTAGTAGATTTTTGCTTTCTGACATATTTCAAAGTTAGTTTTATTTTCCTTCCCATTGTACCATGTGACAGTCATCAGCCAATCACAAATGCATATTCTGTGAATCGTGCACATGCTCAGAAGGAGCGGGTGCCTCAGAAAGTGTAAATATAAACAGATTGTGCATATTTAGATCATTTGAAAGGTGTTTAAAATTTTGTGCTCTATCTGAATCATGAAAGTTTAATTTTGACTTTAGTGTTCCTTTAACAGAATTCCCGAAAATTTTTTGATGCACATCATATTCAAAATAATTTGTAGTATAGCCACACATTCTTATGCAGTGAGGAACTCCTGGACTTTGCCATGAAAGCTATAATATCTCACTAGCATTACCACATACCATAAATATGCTAGAATATCTCACTAGTATTACCACATACCATAAATATGCTAGAATATCTCACTAGTATTACCACATACCATAAATATGCTAGAATATCTCACTAGTATTATCACATACCATAAATATGCTACAATATCTCACTAGTATTACCACATACCATAAATATGCTATAATATCTCATTAGTATTACCACATACCATAAATATGCTATAATATCTCACTAGTATTACCACGTACCATAAATATGCTATAATATCTCACTAGTATTACCACATACCATAAATATGCTATAATATCTCACTAGTATTACCACATACCATAAATATGCTAGAATATCTCACTAGTATTACCACATACCATAAATATGCTAGAATATCTCACTAGTATTATCACATACCATAAATATGCTAGAATATCTCACTAGTATTACCACATACCATAAATATGCTATAATATCTCATTAGTATTACCACATACCATAAATATGCTATAATATCTCACTAGTATTACCACGTACCATAAATATACTATAATATCTCACTAGTATTACCACATGCCATAAATATGCTATAATCATTAAATCTCAGTGGTTCTTACCTGGGTAGTGGAGCAGCCTGGCAATGTCCAGACTACTGGGATTTATTGTTAATTTATTTTTTTAATCTGTTTGCTAGCTATGCTATACAACAATGTTTTTTATAATGTTTATTTATTTTTTAAACGTGGGAACCCTGTTAAAGGGAATGGGATAATAATGGGATATAATCATGAGAAAGCCTTAACAAGACACTTAAAGGGACACTCAATCAAAATTAAACTTTCATTATTCAGATACAGCAGCCATTTTAAACAACTTTCCAATTTACTTCCATTAAAAAAAATGTGCACAGTATTTTTATATTTAAACGTTTTGAGTCACCAGGTCCTACTGAGCATGTGCAAGAATAAGTGTGTATGCATTTGTGAATGGCTGATGGCTGTCACATGGTACGTGTATGCATTTGTGATTGGCTGATGGCTGTCACATGGTACAGGGGGGGTGGAAAAAGACATAACTTTTAAAATTGTCAGAAAAAAAATCTACTACTCATTTGAAGTTCAGACTAAGTGATATTGCATTGTCTTGTTATCTTGCATTTGTTGATTATGCAAATCTACTGCAAGTTCTTTGTCGCTATACACAATTAGTGATGCATAGAATTGTAATGTGTAATAACCATTACGCTGATTACTAGTTAACTATCTTGGTTATATTAGATTTTTAGCTACATACAATAAGTAACAGCTGAGTTTTAAAATATTTTTTTGTTCTGCAACATCCTTTGGTGACATCATATTTGTTCTTTTTGCACTTCTAATACATTGTTACACTCAGGGATTTTACCAGAGTACATGAATGTTTCAGCAATTCCTGATAGGGCCCTAAATATAACCCCTGTAGGCAAAACCTGGGAGCTCACTATCTAGCAATACTGTTTTTAGTTGTTTCATGTTACAGGGTTCAGACCTCAGCTGAGGGTGTCACTTGCAATTAGAGCTGATGGTGAAACAAAACTATTCATTTGAGTATAAACTCTGTTGGTCTTGAAAGGACTTTGTTGACATTGTCGGTGCCATTGAGACTATACATTATCTTTTATTTCTTTAAATGCATAATCCTGTACCAAGGGTGTTACACTCATATAATTGACATCATTACAGTAATGTTATGTGCAGGTTAGCATTATCAGCACCAGCACATTTCCTGTGGCTGATTTGGTGTCAAGTGCAGATAAGAACCAGCTCTCGGGCACAGATTATACAAATGCACTGCTCATATAAATACACAACCAGGGGTAGAGCTTGTTTTAGTCAGTACATTTGTTACAGGATAACGTTACACCAAACACTACACACTCTGTAGACAAATAAAGCGCTTTATCTCTTATTCTGAGACCTTACTTTTTGTTTTGTGGGCTTCACTTTGTATTTTCTTTAGGCACAAGAGTGAGAAAGTGCCAGATCCATGACACAAATTAAACGCTTCTTCTGACTCCTAAGTAGTTCTGAAACTGATAAAGTGTCTGTCCTGTGCGGCTCCTGAACTGAGATAACACGTTTCTGTCAAAGCAGATTCTAATGTAATGTTTGTAGCAATGCAGTCCTTTTATTGGTGAATATTGCCTCATATCTTTATTATATATATTATTGTGTAATCTGCCAGCAGAAAACAGATTGAGTGTTTGAGTAATGTTAAACACATTTACCTACAAATTATACAAACATAGGATTACTTTACTGACACAATATTGCAATTTATGATACATTTATGCCCAACCAGATAATACAGGTTTGAGTTTTACATGTTTTTATCATCTAACTTGCTTCATTCTCTTGACATTGTTTGTTTAAAGCATATTTAAGTGTGCCTCTCTCTTGCCATTGGCTCAAAAGCTAGTTACCATCAATGCATTGTTGCTCTTTCAATAAAGGATCCAAAGAGAATAAAGCAAATTTGATAACATTGTAAGTTCTTTTTTTATTGCATTTTCTATCTGAACACTGAAAACAAATGACTTTGGGTTTCATGTCTCTTTAATACATTCAGTAGGTGCTCCCCAGCCTACCTACCTACACTGATCTGTCAGACTCAAAACACAACTGTCATTACCTCATCTTGCAAGTCTGCTGCGGCTCCTAGACCTGCTACTCTGTGTAGCTGTGCATGCCCCTTTAATACATTCAGTAGGTGCTCCCCAGCCTACCTACCTACACTGATCTGTCAGGCACAATACACAACTGTCATTACCCCGTCTGCTGTGGCTCCTAGACCTGCTCCTCTGTCTGTGTAGCTGTGCATGCCCCTTTAATACATTCAGTAGGTGCTCCCCAGCCTACCTACCTACACTGATCTGTCAGACACAAAACACAACTGTCATTACCCCGTCTTGCAAGTCTGCTGCGGCTCCTAGACCTGCTACTCTGTGTAGCTGTGCATGCCCCTTTAATACATTCAGTAGGTGCTCCCCAGCCTACCTACCTACACTGATCTGTCAGACACAAAACACAACTGTCATTACCCCGTCTTGCAAGTCTGCTGCGGCTCCTAGACCTGCTACTCTGTGTAGCTGTGCATGCCCCTTTAATACATTCAGTAGGTGCTCCCCAGCCTACCTACCTACACTGATCTGTCAGACACAAAACACAACTGTCATTACCCCGTCTTGCAAGTGTGCTGCGGCTCCTAGACCTGCTCCTCTGTCTGTGTAGCTGTGTATGTCCCTTTAATACATTCAGTAGGTGCTCCCCAGCCTACCTACCTACACTGATCTGTCAGACACAAAACACAACTGTCATTACCCCGTCTTGCAAATCTGCTGCGGCTCCTAGACCTGCTCCTCTGTCTGTGTAGCTGTGTATGTCCCTTTAATACATTCAGTAGGTGCTCCCCAGCCTACCTACCTACACTGATCTGTCAGACACAAAACACAACTGTCATTACCCCGTCTTGCAAGTCTGCTGCGGCTCCTAGACCTGCTCCTCTGTCTGTGTAGCTGTGTATGTCCCAGCAGCCGGTAATAGTAATTTGGTCGTCCAGGGCTTTTCCTGCTGTTCACAGACATGTTTAACTTTGCTTTCCCCGGAATAAGAACTAAATGAACTTTTGCTTGAAATTCCTTTAGCACAAATGATTTGAAGAATATAAATGTGTAAGTTAGTGTGAGACTCAGGTCTGGGCAAAGCCACAGCTCCGAGCTGTGCAGGGAGAGAGCTGGAGGGATTCTTCCAAAAAGATAAACTGCAAGTCTGAAAGGTTGTGAGAAAGTAAAGGGGAACTGGAACAAATCCAGGACTGGAGTGAACTGACTTGGGAAATGTGTCACAGCTAAAACAAACACATAACCCAGCTTGCTGTGACCTCTGCACAATAAGGCAGTTTTATGCCAGGGGACTGCATGTGCAGGAATGTAAAGAGGTTTCCGCAGTGCATGATATGTTATAGAATAACTTCCAAGGCGACCCCTTGCTGAAAAGTATGTTCGCCAAATGTGTGAGCGTCACTTCACACAGTAACATGAGAACAGGGCCAGAGCTTTAATGAGAACTTCAGAACCTAAGTACACCCCAGAGGCAAGTGCTGACTGTTTCACATCCCACAGAGAAACAAAAACACCACTCACTCACCTGTGGTTTTGCTTTTATCTGCTTCTGGCATTTATACACATGTATTTCATCATCATATATTGTTCCTGTTGCTGTACAGGGTTGCATTGGGAGTTCTACTGTAAAGGTAACAAATTCAACTTTTTAAAAAAACAAAACAAAAAACTTTGAAGCATGTTTCTGCCCTTTAGAAATCAATATAATCATCAGATAATCCAATATGAGTGTTTGTGATTTCCTGTCAGATTGCAGTTGCTTCATAGGATGGGGTAGGCGATGCTGATTTTAAAGGGATGTTAAACAGTCTGTTTCATTGTGCTTATTAATAGAAATAATTGAAATATTTAAATGGATTTTACCTTTTTATTTTATTTTTCCTACAAGTGTGCAGTGTTGTTTACTTCCTATCATAGCTTTACAAGGAGGAAGTGAACTCTGCAGGAAGGTTTATCTTAGCCTGATGTCATAAAACTTATAGGCTGGTTACTATTAAGTGAATAGACTAGATATCAGGGAGTAAGATTTGTTCATGATCAAACAGAAGGTAACCTAAGTTTCAAAGATGACGGGAGAGGGCTACCCTGAAAACAAGTAAGTTATTTGCTGTTTTCTTTACACTATTTGTTTCTTTTTAGGTTTTCTTTGATGTAACATATTTGTTTTTACAGAAGGAGCACTGTTTAATATTCCTTTAATGTGAGTAATGTAAAATGGACTGGCTAGACAAACTGCATCAAAACTTGCTATTAAAAACAAATTTTAGTCTACAAGAGGTAGGGAAGCAATCAGATAAAATAAATAAACATCTAAACCACTTATAATGATAAATTATATTAGTATGCATATATCAAAATCAAGAAGAACTCTAAAGGCAAGTTTACACTGAGCATTCACCAACTTGGTTGTTTTTGAAAGAATATTAGCTTGTGGGAAAATGTCGCTAAGCAAATCTAACCTGATGGTATAAAAACCTTGTTTTGTGCATCACCTGGCAGATGACAGAAATGGTCCTTAATGTCACAGTGCTGCATAATATCTTGTCAATTTATAAAAAAATGCCAGTAATAATCATGATCTAGCTGCAAACATCATTGGTAAGATTACATATGCGGTGGCATCCGTGAAAGCCAGCGACGCCGTTTTTTTTACGCGGTTTTGGTATCACATATACAAATTAGCCAATAGGATTTCAGTAACTCTCATCCTATTGGCTGATTTGAATTTGAAGACTCAAATCAGCCAATAGGAATGCAAGGTACCCCATATTTAAACTTGTACCTTGAATTCAATCCTCAGTGTGCGGCGCTGATCATATGAAGAGGATCCCCACGCTCTATGGCTCCGCCGTCGCTGGTCTTCAGTTCCGCGGTTACTGGTCTTTAGTTGCGCGCACCGCTCCATGCCGGCTTGTTCCTAGAAGAAGATAGAAGATATTGTCGCTTGGAAGAAGACTTCACCGCCGGACTTCAGGAACCGTGAGTATCTATCTTGGGGTTAGACTTTGTTTTTTATTTTTTGGGGGTTTGTTTTTTTTAGATTAGGGATTTAATGGGCCTTTGAAAAAAGAGCTGAATGCCCTTTTAAGGGCAATGCACATACAAATGCCCCTTTAGGGGCAATGGGTAGTTTAGGATTTTTTAGTGTTAGTTTTTTTTATTTTGGGGGGTTTTACTGTTAGAGGGGGGACATAGTATTTTTTAAGGTAAAAGAGCTGTTTAACTTAGGGCAATGCCCTACAAAAGGCCCTTTTAAGGGCTATTGGTATTTTAGCATTAGATTAGGGGGTGTTTTTATATTGGGGGGATTTTTTTATTTTCATAGGGATAAGGTTTAATTTTTTTATTTTTGATAATTTGGTTTATTATTTTATGTAAAGTTAGATTTTTTTATTTTTTAGCACAGACATGACCTCCATTTGTTTAGTTTACAGGTTCTCACAAATACTATTCTTTAGCACAGACATGAGCTCCATTTGTTTAGTTTACAGGTTCTCACAAATACTGTTCTTTAGCACAGACATGAGTACTATGTGTTTAGTTCCATGGTTCTCACAAATACTGTTCTTTAGCACAGACATGAGTACTATGTGTTTAGTTCCCTGGTTCTCACAAATACTATTCTTTAGCACAGACATGAGTACTATGTGTTTAGTTCCCTGGTTCTCACAAATACTGTTCTTTAGCACAGACATGAGTACTATGTGTTTAGTTCCATGGTTCTCACAAATACTGTTCTTTAGCACAGACATGAGTACTATGTGTTTAGTTCCATGGTTCTCACAAATACTGTTCTTTAGCACAGACATGGAGGCCCATTTATCAAGCTCCGAATGGAGCTTGAGGGCCCGTGTTTCTGGCGAGTCTTCAGACTCGCCAGAAACAGCAGTTATGAAGCAGTGGTCTAAAGACCGCTGCTCCATAACCCTGTCCGCTGGCTCTGAGCAGGCGGAGAGACATAGCCACAATTGATTGACACCTCCCTGCTCGCGGCACTGCTCTCCGCATTCAGCGAGGTCTTGCGGACCTGATCCGCACTGTCAGATCAGGTCCGCAAGACCTTTGATAAAAAGGCCTCATGGGCTCTATTTGTTTAGTTCACTGGTTCTTACTGAATCCTTGTAATATGCCAAGTGATGCCCAATGTATGTGTTTATTTTCCACTGATATTTATTTAAAAGCCTGAGGTGCAAGGCTAAGAGGAGAGCATTTTGCAGCTATGGTGAAGACCGTACACAAGTTAAAGTGAATTGTTTTAGGATCTTCTGTGTTTGAAAATTGCAGGCAGAGAAAGAGAGGACTTTTTCCCCCTTTATTTTAAATCACAAATAAAATGATTGGCTTATTTTTGTGTTGCTACTCTCACACATTGTATATCTGCCCATATGCTGTTATGGGGTGGTCACCACGGCGATGTGCGGTATATACAGTATGAGACAGGAGGACCTACTGCATGAAATGACACATGATACATTGCACTGCGGCTTAGTTCCTATCAAATGAACTAGAGAATGAAAGACAGTCTATACTTACAGATCACCTCTTAATGAACTGGAATTCTCAAACAAATTATGCTTCATCTACTACAAATTAATTGAGCTTGAAATTAAAACTGAAGTCCTGATTTTCATCATTATTATTCTGCCTCTCTAAAAGCTGATGCAGAAATGTATGTGCAATTATATTAAAACATAGAATTCTGTTTTCATGTGTTTTGCTTGTACTGGCAGCATTTTATATATTTAACTGGTTCCAGCAGTTTAAGTTTATTAGACCCAGTAGAGCTGAAAGTTATAAGCCACCAATGTCACACAAAGGGCAGTGTATGGCGCCCAGACCCACAGTAATCTTTTTAACGCTTGTGCTAGATCTATATAAAAAAATGCTTAATTCCACTGTGTGTTCTCAGGAGAGAGTGGATTTCGGTTTATACTGGAAAAGAAGTGTGAGTGTACGGTGAATTAATATACAGGATTTTTATATTGGATTAAAAACCAATAGACTTCCCTTGCACCATACACAGGGATGGCTGTTTCATGCATAGGATCAGAGGGCACCAGTCATCTGTCGATATCCTCTTGATATAATAACAATAACTGACTTTTTACTAAAGATTATTTTCTAGACAAGACCTATGTTAAAATTAAAAACGCTGCATATTAAAACCAGACAATAGAATTAATGTAGTGTATCATGTGGTTTGTATTTGGTACACACTGGGGAAGCATTTACTAAAGATGTGCAGACAAGAAATAGTCATTACAAATATTCAGGAACGATTTTTGTCAGTATTTTTTTCCCGTTGGTGCATTTATTTGGATATTTGTGCCATTAAAATGAAGCACGAATAGATATCTAGCATCTTCACTACCAGTAGCCTTTAAACACCAGGTTATAAAGAACCATCTGATACAAAGATATTGGGGTAGACTTACCAAGCAGCGAATGCAGCTATCTCCCCCTTACTTTCCGGCTCACTGGAAATGTAAGTTAGGAAGAAGCTTAACACCTCTGAGGCGGCAGACCGCAATCACCCTAATCGGATATGATCGGATTGAGTGACACCCCCTGCTAGCGGCCGATTGTGCAGGGGGCGGCGTTTTCACTAGAAGTTTTTCCATCTTTAACTGAAGTCAACTGGTACTACAAAAACTACATGAAACCAACATTTTCTTTCATGATTTAAATAAAGCATCCAATTTACTTTTGTTATAATTTTACTTTGTTCTCATTGGATTCTTTGTTGAAGAGAATATATAAGTAGGTAACGTGCACATGTCTGGAGACCTATAGGGTAGTCTTTGCATAATGTATAACATTGCCAAAGGGTTTTTGAAAAATTGCTGCCATATATCCAGACACGTGCACACAACTTACCCAGGTGTCTCTTCAACAAAGAATTCAATAAGAACAAAGTTAAAAAATAAATAATGTAAATTTAAAACTTTTTCCTTTAATTGCATGTTCTATCTAAGTCATAAAAGAA
Organism: Bombina bombina; assembly: GCF_027579735.1. Classification (NCBI taxonomy): domain Eukaryota; kingdom Metazoa; phylum Chordata; class Amphibia; order Anura; family Bombinatoridae; genus Bombina; species Bombina bombina. Next base: position 7,422,191 of record NC_069510.1, on the reverse strand, counting down.
AAGTTTGGGTTTTAAATATTACATTTCCCTCCATTCACATGGAAGTCGATCACATCTCACAAACAGTAAAGTGCACATAAATATTCAGCTGCTGTCAGATAAGTTCTGCAGAACCTTCTGCTGTATTGTGATACAATGTTACAAAGAGAGACACAATGTCACGTGTTAGCACAACAGTATACGTCTATTGAACAATTACAATTATTTCATGCTAAAAAGAAGAGTTGGTCTAAGAAATGAATAAGGGTCTATATGTATAAAAACAACTCTAATGTGCACATATTTCAGCATATATCTATTTATTTACTACACCACCATGTTGCACAACCATTTTGCCATGTTAAACACATAACAAACACAGGTGAAAGGAACCATTTGGATACAAAATATTACAGGAATGTTTGCTAATCCTGTATGTAAAATGCCAAGCGTTTCTAGCTTATTCTGCAGTAAGGAGGTTAATGTGACACTGCAAGTAAATTGCCAGTTTAATAATTATTCCCCTTTCTACTGAAATCTTCATGCTGAACTTGACTCTGCCAATAATCAGACATTAAGCTTCACCAAGCAGAAACACTGCTGTTCCGTACAAGGACCACGGTTCCCACTACCTGGTAGTGTATGCGAATAGGACAGGTCATATGGAGCAGCTGTCAGTCTTCATTAGGCTCACAGACCATGAGCACAGCATGAAATTATAGTGTGTCACTGATTGCTGGAACACAGAGCACTGTATCCACTGCATGAAAAACAGCACTAGACAGGGGCCACAGGGGCTCTACAAATCTGCAGCTTCATCCTAATGTTACACACAAAGGGAAATGCAATATAAATATATTATCTATAACTTATTAGGATAGAGTATGGAATTTAAGGGAAAAAAAGTTTCCAGTTTAGTTCTATTATCAAATAGCTTTGTTCACTTGACATCCTTTGTTGAAGAGTAAGCAAATTTGAAAGTAGAAGTAAAGTTAAAAATTGTTAAACCATTTCACTACTGAGCCCTTTTCACACTTCTTTGTTAAAGGATAATTATTATTATTATCGGTTATTTGTAGAGCGCCAACAGATTCCGCAGATTTGTAGCTGTTTGGCCCTCATTACATTTAAACGTTCCTTCCCCCCCCGTGAGGTACTAACACACATCATACCTTGTTTTGTTCAGCAGACCAAGCATTTTTTAGAAAAAAAACTTTTAATTTGAAGAAAAATCAGAATTTAGAAAAAAAAACTACATAAAAAAATGCAAAAAACAAAACAATCAAAAAAACACTTTCTATGGCGTACTTAGTAAATTGTGTGATAGTCATTATTTCTACAATATTTAACATGTAAACTTTAACATCACTTTCACAAAATCAGATGATAAGAGTGACTTACAGTGATGGCTAAGTCCCCTAAAGTGCCTTATATATTTATAAAAGTTAAGCTTCAGTGAGTAAATGAATCTTGATTGGAGGAATGAAAGAACATATATTAAAAAAAGAAAAACAGACATTATACTTCATGCTTTACAGTGCGTTCTCTACCTCTCTGGAAATGTTCTGCATCGTTTCACAAGCCGGCAGGAAAGCCAATAGGAGTCACCGTTAGGGACCATCACTTTAACCCATTTTACATTATAGATATGTCCCTACATATGTTTTATTGTTAGATAATATGGGATGCTAAGAAATTGACAAATTACACATTACTTACTGAAAAAAAAAAACAACTAACAACATTCTTCAAATCATCATCATTCACACAGTATAGTTTAATACGTTCGACAACTTTCTGCAATCTGTGACTTCTCTCTCTAATTCAAGGTACAGTGGGAGACATTAAACGGACATTATACACTAGATCTGTTTCTGCATAAATGTTTTGTAGATTATACATATAGCCCATCTGTGTGTGTTGTTGTAACAATGTATAGTTTTGCTTGTTTTAAAACAATATTGTGCTGATTTTCAGACTCCTAATCAAGAACCAATATGTTTCCGATGTAGACTGATATCTACAGACTCCTACTGGCTCCTGTTTGTATAATGGGTCTTTTCATTTCCCAGCCCCTTTCACTGAGTGTCCTAGCCTAACCTCATCAACAGAGCTAAACTGGGAGCTTCTAAGTAAGTTTTTAAACGGTTTTATACTGGATTTTTATATCAGTATCTGTGCATCTTATTCTTTATAGTAGTGTCTATTACATGCAGTTATATGACAATTAGTGTATACGGTATATTTATATCAGTATCTGTACATATTCTGTATAGTAGTGTCTATTACATGCAGTTATATGACAATTAGTGTATACTGTATATTTATATCAGTATCTGTACATATTCTGTATAGTAGTGTCTATTACATGCAGTTATATGTAATTAGTGTATACTGTATATTTATATCAGTATCTGTACATATTCTGTATAGTAGTGTCTGTTACATGCAGTTATATGACAATTAGTGTATACTGTATATTTATATCAGTATCTGTACATATTCTGTATAGTAGTGTCTATTACATGCAGTTATATGTAATTAGTGTATACTGTATATTTATATCAGTATCTGTACATATTCTGTATAGTAGTGTCTGTTACATGCAGTTATGACAATTAGTGTATACTGTATATTTATATCAGTATCTGTACATATTCTGTATAGTAGTGTCTATTACATGCAGTTATATGACAATTAGTGTATACTGTATATTTATATCAGTATCTGTGCATATTCTTCTCTATAGTAGTGTCTGTTACATGCAGTTATATGACAATTAGTGTATACTGTATATTTATATCAGTATCTGTACATATTCTGTATAGTAGTGTCTATTACATGCAGTTATATGTAATTAGTGTATACTGTATATTTATATCAGTATCTGTACATATTCTGTATAGTAGTGTCTATTACATGCAGTTATATGACAATTAGTGTATACTGTATATTTATATCAGTATCTGTACATATTCTGTATAGTAGTGTCTATTACATGCAGTTATATGACAATTAGTGTATACTGTATATTTATATCAGTATCTGTACATATTCTGTATAGTAGTGTCTATTACATGCAGTTATATGACAATTAGTATATACTGTATATTTATATCAGTATCTGTACATATTCTGTATAGTAGTGTGTATTACATGCAGTTATATGACAATTAGTGTATACTGTATATTTATATCAGTATCTGTACATATTCTGTATAGTAGTGTCTATTACATGCAGTTATATGACAATTAGTGTATACGGTATATTTATATCAGTATCTGTACATATTCTGTATAGTAGTGTCTATTACATGCAGTTATATGACAATTAGTGTATACTGTATATTTATATCAGTATCTGTACATATTCTGTATAGTAGTGTCTATTACATGCAGTTATATGACAATTAGTGTATACTGTATATTTATATCAGTATCTGTACATATTCTGTATAGTAGTGTCTATTACATGCAGTTATATGACAATTAGTGTATACTGTATATTTATATCAGTATCTGTACATATTCTGTATAGTAGTGTCTATTACATGCAGTTATATGACAATTAGTATATACTGTATATTTATATCAGTATCTGTACATATTCTGTATAGTAGTGTCTGTTACATGCAGTTATATGACAATTAGTGTATACTGTATATTTATATCAGTATCTGTACATATTCTGTATAGTAGTGTCTATTACATGCAGTTATATGACAATTAGTGTATACTGTATATTTATATCAGTATCTGTACATATTCTGTATAGTAGTGTCTATTACTTGCAGTTATATGACAATTAGTGTATACTGTATATTTATATCAGTATCTGTACATATTCTGTATAGTAGTGTCTATTACATGCAGATATATGACAATTAGTGTATACTGTATATTTATATCAGTATCTGTACATATTCTGTATAGTAGTGTTTATTACATACAGTTATATGACAATTAGTGTATACTGTATATTTATATCAGTATCTGTACATATTCTGTATAGTAGTGTCTATTACATGCAGTTATATGACAATTAGTGTATACTGTATATTTATATCAGTATCTGTACATATTCTGTATAGTAGTGTCTATTACATGCAGTTATATGACAATTAGTGTATACTGTATATTTATATCAGTATCTGTACATATTCTGTATAGTAGTGTCTATTACATGCAGTTATATGTAATTAGTATATACTGTATATTTATATCAGTATCTGTACATATTCTGTATAGTAGTGTCTATTACATGCAGTTATATGACAATTAGTGTATACTGTATATTTATATCAGTATCTGTACATATTCTGTATAGTAGTGTCTATTACATGCAGATATATGACAATTAGTGTATACTGTATATTTATATCAGTATCTGTACATATTCTGTATAGTAGTGTCTATTACATGCAGTTATATGACAATTAGTGTATACTGTATATTTATATCAGTATCTGTACATATTCTGTATAGTAGTGTCTATTACATGCAGTTATATGACAATTAGTGTATACTGTATATTTATATCAGTATCTGTACATATTCTGTATAGTAGTGTCTATTACATGCAGTTATATGACAATTAGTATATACTGTATATTTATATCAGTATCTGTACATATTCTGTATAGTAGTGTCTGTTACATGCAGTTATATGACAATTAGTGTATACTGTATATTTATATCAGTATCTGTATATATTCTGTATAGCAGTGTCTATTACATGCAGTTATATGACAATTAGTGTATACGGTATATTTATATCAGTATCTGTACATATTCTGTATAGTAGTGTCTATTACATGCAGTTATATGACAATTAGTGTATACTGTATATTTATATCAGTATCTGTACATATTCTGTATAGTAGTGTCTATTACATGGTTATATGACAATTAGTGTATACTGTATATTTATATCAGTATCTGTACATATTCTGTATAGTAGTGTCTATTACATGCAGTTATATGACAATTAGTGTATACTGTATATTTATATCAGTATCTGTACATATTCTGTATAGTAGTGTCTATTACATGCAGTTATATGACAACTAGTGTATACTGTATATTTATATCAGTATCTGTACATATTCTGTATAGTAGTGTCTATTACATGCAGTTATATGACAATTAGTGTATACTGTATATTTATATCAGTATCTGTACATATTCTGTATAGTAGTGTCTATTACATGCAGTTATATGACAATTAGTGTATACTGTATATTTATATCAGTATCTGTACATATTCTGTATAGTAGTGTCTATTACATGCAGTTATATGACAATTAGTGTATACTGTATATTTATATCAGTATCTGTACATATTCTGTATAGTAGTGTCTATTACATGCAGTTATATGACAATTAGTGTATACTGTATATTTATATCAGTATCTGTACATATTCTGTATAGTAGTGTCTATTACATGCAGTTATATGACAATTAGTGTATACTGTATATTTATATCAGTATCTGTACATATTCTGTATAGTAGTGTCTGTTACATGCAGTTATATGTAATTAGTGTATACTGTATATTTATATCAGTATCTGTACATATTCTGTATAGTAGTGTCTATTACATGCAGTTATATGACAATTAGTGTATACTGTATATTTATATCAGTATCTGTACATATTCTGTATAGTAGTGTCTATTACATGCAGATATATGACAATTAGTGTATACTGTATATTTATATCAGTATCTGTACATATTCTGTATAGTAGTGTCTATTACATGCAGATATATGACAATTAGTGTATACTGTGTATTTATATCAGTAGCTGTACATATTCTTCTTTATAGTAGTGTCTATTACATGCAGTTATATGTAATTAGTATATACTGTATATTTATATCAGTATCTGTACATATTCTGTATAGTAGTGATTATTACATGCAGTTAATATGACAATTAGTGTATACTGTATAATTATATCAGTATCTGTACATATTCTGTATAGTAGTGTCTATTACATGCAGTTATATGGCAATTAGTGTATACTGTATATTTATATCAGTATCTGTACATATTCTGTATAGTAGTGTCTATTACATGCAGTTATATGACAATTAGTGTATACTGTATATTTATATCAGTATCTGTACATATTCTGTATAGTAGTGTCTATTACATGCAGCTATATGACAATTAGTGTATACTGTATATTTATATCAGTATCTGTACATATTCTGTATATTAGTGTCTGTTACATGCAGTTATATGACAATTAGTGTATACTGTATATTTATATCAGTATCTGTACATATTCTGTATAGTAGTGTCTATTACATGCAGTTATATGACAATTAGTGTATACTGTATATTTATATCAGTATCTGTACATATTCTGTATATTAGTGTCTATTACATGCAGTTATATGACAATTAGTGTATACTGTATATTTATTTCAGTATCTGTACATATTCTGTATAGTAGTGTCTATTACATGCAGTTATATGACAATTAGTGTATACTGTATATTTATTTCAGTATCTGTACATATTCTGTATAGTAGTGTCTATTACATGCAGTTATATGACAATTAGTGTATACTGTATATTTATATCATATAGTAGTGTCTGTTACATGCAGTTATATGACAATTAGTGTATACTGTATATTTATATCAGTATCTGTACATATTCTGTATAGTAGTGTCTATTACATGCAGTTATATGACAATTAGTGTATACTGTATATTTATATCAGTATCTGTACATATTCTGTATAGTAGTGTCTATTACATGCAGTTATATGACAATTAGTGTATACTGTATATTTATATCAGTTTCTGTACATATTCTGTATAGTAGTGTCTATTACATGCAGTTATATGACAATTAGTGTATACTGTATATTTATATCAGTATCTGTACATATTCTGTATAGTAGTGTCTATTACATGCAGTTATGACAATTAGTGTATACTGTATATTTATATCAGTATCTGTACATATTCTGTATAGTAGTGTCTATTACATGCAGTTATATGACAATTAGCGTATACTGTATATTTATATCAGTATCTGTACATATTCTGTATAGTAGTGTCTATTACATGCAGTTATATGACAATTAGTGTATACTGTATATTTATATCAGTATCTGTACATATTCTGTATAGTAGTGTCTATTACATGCAGTTATATGAAAATTAGTATATACTGTATATTTATATCAGTATCTGTACATATTCTGTATAGTAGTGTCTATTACATGCAGTTATATGACAATTAGTGTATACTGTATATTTATATTAGTATCTGTACATATTCTGTATAGTAGTGTCTATTACATGCAGCTATATGACAATTAGTGTATACTGTATATTTATTTCAGTATCTGTACATATTCTGTATAGTAGTGTCTATTACATGCAGATATATGACAATTAGTGTATACTGTATATTTATATCAGTATCTGTGCATATTATTCTTTATAGTAGTGTCTATTACATGCAGTTATATGAAAATGAGTGTATACTGTCCCTTTATAGTAGTGTCTATTACATGCAGTTATATGAAAATGAGTGTATTCTGTCCCTTTAAACTGTCTTATACATCACAATTATACACTAAATAGGAGTAGAAGAGTGCAGAGTTAAATGTTAGAAATGAAGATTTTACAAATTGTAAAAATAAAGGTGAAAATGCAGATAAGAAACACAGGGAGACTGTAAACAACTGGGAAATAAAGAAGATCCCTGGAAATAAGTGAGTGTTGGCAGCCCAGACTCACTCAACATAACAATAAATAGATAAATAAAACAACAACAAATACCCTATAAAATAGTTCTACCAAAAGCCATTCTATACAAATAATTTAACAAAATGTCACCCTCTTTACATTCACCCTGTTCTCCCACTTATCCTGATTCATAAAACATGGTATTAATTCAGAGAAACAATAATCTATTAGCTGAAACAACAAGGGCGCGATCCGATATACAGCGAAGTTTTCGTCGCAAGCGAGGGAACCCGCGCCACCCGTAATTTCACCTCGCACATCGGGTTATTACATATACTCAAGAAGGTGCGAGCGGACATGATCCAATGTAGCATATCATGTCCTCTGCACATCGATAAATGCCGACAGCGTATGCACCAGCAGCTCTTGTAAACTGCTTGTACAATGCCGCCCCCTGCAAAATCGCGGCTAATCGGCCGCTAGCAGGGGGTGTCAATCAACCCGATCGTATTCGATGGGGTTGATTTCCGGCGATGTCTGTCCGCTTCCTCAGAGCAGGCGGACAGGTTATGGAGCAGCGGTCTTTAGACCGCTGCTTCATAACTTGTGTTTTTCCGGCAAGCCTAAAGGCTCACCAGGAGCACGGGGTAACAAGCTCCATTCGGAGCTTGATAATTCGGCCCTTAAGGGTTAAAACTGCATGCTCTATCTCCATCATGAATGCATTATTTAGACTTTCCTAACCCTTTAAAAGAAAAGCATTCGACAAGCCCTGGCTCTCATGTTCTCTTTATTTGTCCGTCCTTGCATGTCTGCATAAAATAATCTAGTTATTTTGTATATAAAATGATGAATCTCTTCCCCCCAGAATATAACTTCCAACACACATATGAGACCCATTATACTGGTATCACATAGCCAGTACCTTATTATTATTATCATTTATTTGTATAGCGCCGCCAAATTCCGTAGCGCTAGGACATACACAGATTTACAAGTCAGCGCCAGTCAATTTAATCTGATTGACTGTGAGCTTAAATGATATTTGCAAAGTGCTATGCAGAACTGGTGGGTTGACCCAAAGCAGATCCCCTTGTTTAAATTCAGTAATAAATATAATGTAGTTTCTAGCAAATGGAGCAGAGTAAAAAGCTTCCATTATTACCTTGTGAGGCTAAGAACCACATTTTCCATAGCTGTAAAAATACAGGTCTCATAAAAGTACAATTTATATGAAGGGAGAATAGAGATTATTTCACTGATGAAACCAAAGTGATTATCCTACTCCGTGTGCAGATGTCAGCGATTCCCAGTATTGCATCCATGACACATTGGGGCTGATTTATTAATGGCCGAATGTGCCATAATACATCTGTTTCCCGCGCGAGCCTTTAGGCTCGCTGGAAACAGGAATTAAGAAGCAGCGGTCTTAAGACAGCTTCTCCTTAACTCGTCCGCCACCTCTAAGACGGAGGACAGCAATCAGCCCAATCGTGTACAATCAGGATGATTGACACCCCCTGCAAACAGTCGATTGGCCGCAAATCTGATGGGGGCAGCATTGCACAAGCAGTTCACCAGAACTGCTTGTGCAATGATAAATGCAGACAGCATGTGCTGTCTGCATTTATCGATGTGCAGCATATATGATCCGCTGCTCACACTTTCATAAATTGGCCCCATTGTATCCACTAGTTACAAAAAGAAATCATTGTATACGGTAGCCTCCAAATTGCAACATTAAATGACAATTCACCTAATCAGGATGTTTTACCGTAATGTGTTTCTTTTTTTGGAATAAAAATAAACTGACATAAACATGGTTAAATGTCAGTTATTTATAGGTATAATAGTTTAAACGTGTGTTTTGAACTATATTTTTATTGTTTTACAAAAGTCAATAGTATGCTGGAAGTATATTGCAGTGTATAACTAAAATATGTCATGTGTAAATGATGGGCCAGATTACAAGTGGAGCGCTACAAATGATGTATGTGCACATACATAATTACATATATAAACACATGAATACACACATACACATATTTATTTATACATACATATGACTAATGCATTTGCGATATCCATTGAAAGTATAGGTTGCAATCAAGTAAAGTTGTCCATGCTAGCCCATCTCTAGCTAACACGCTTTACCACGGACTTGTAGCGCGCCACTTGTAATCTGACCATTTCTTGGTTATATATAAACAGTGTAACAGAATGTGTTAACTCACATAAATAGCAATACTAAATAATAAATACTGTATAATAATAACAACAATATTAACATGCTTTCTGACTGCACTCATTGGCATCTATTTATCAAAGCGTCAATTTACCTGCATTCGCCGGCACCAATACGCTCGCCAAAAATCGCCTAACATCGCTGCCGCTGACCTGAATACGTTCTGCAAAATTATCAAAAAGCTGTCAAAAAGCCGCGCACCAAGTATGGTGCAATGAGCAGCGGACTGTTGTTAACTAACAGTCATTAATCTCGCTGCTCTTCGGCTTTTTTACAGCTTTCTTGGACCCTGTCACTAAACACCGCCACTATACTATACTGTTTACCCCCTAAACCGCCGCTCCCAGAGCCCACCGCAACTAAATAAATAGTTTAACCCCTAAACCGCCACTCCCGGACCCCGCCGCAACTAAATACAAGTATTAACCCCTAAACCGCCGTTCCCGGACCCCGCCGCAACTAAATACAATTATTAACCCCTAAACCACTGCTTCCGGAGCCCACCGCCACCTACATTATACTTATTAACCCCTAATCTGCCGCCACCTACATTATATTTATTAACCCCTAATCTGCCACCCCCTACACCGCCGCCACCTACATTATATTTATTAACCCCTAATCTGCCCCCTACACTGCCGCCACCTACATTATATTTATTTACCCCTAATCTGCCCCCCCTACACCGCCTCAACCTACCTACATTTATTAACCCATAATCTGCCGCCCCAACGTCGCCGCCACTATATTAAATTTATTAACCACTAAACCTAAGTCTAACCCTAACCCTAACACCCCCTAACTAAAATATAATTTAAATAAATATAAATAAAAATAACTATCAATAAATAAATTATTCCTATTTAAAACTAAATACTTACCTATAAAATAAACCCTAAGATAGCTACAATATAGCTAATAGTTACATTGTAGCTAGCTTAGGGTTTATTTTTATTTTACAGGCAATTTTGTATTTATTTTAACTAGGTACAATAGTTATCAAATAGTTATTAACTATTTAATAACTTCCTAGTTAAAATAAAAATAAATATACCTGTAAAATAAAACCTAACCTAAGTTACAATTACACCTAACACTACACTATAATTAAATAAATTCCCTAAACTAAATACAATTAAAAAAAAAAGTATCTAAAGTACAAAAAACAAACACTAAATTACAGAAAATAATAAAATAATTACAATATTTTTAAACTAATTACACCTAATCTAATCCCCCTAACAAAATAAAAAGCCCCCCAAAATAAAAAAGCCCTACCATACACTAAATTACAAATAGCCCTTAAAAGGGCCTTTTGCAGGGCATTGCCCCAAAGTAATCAGCTCTTTTACCTGTAAAAAAAAATTACAACCCCCCAACATTAAAACCCACCACCCACACAACCAACCCTACTCTAAAACCCACCCAATCCCCCCTTATAAAAACCTAACACTAACCCCTTGAAGATCACCCTACCTTGAGAAGTCTTCACCCAACCGGGCCGAAGTCCTCAACGAATCCGGCAGAAGTGGTCCTCCAGACGGGCAGAAGTGGTCTTCCAAACGGGCAGAAGTCTTCATCCAGGCTGCATCTTCTATCTTCATCCATCCGGCGCGGAGCGGCTCCATCTTCAAGACATCTGACGCAGAGCATCCTCTTCTTTCGACGTTGACTGAAGAATGAAGGTTCCTTTAAGTCACGTCATCCAAGATGGCGTCCCTTCAATTCCGATTGGCTAATAGAATTCTATCAGACAATCGGAATTAAGGTAGGAAAAATCCTATTTGCTGATGCAATCAGCCAATAGGATTGTGCTCGCATTCTATTGGCTGATTGGAACAGCCAATAGAATGCGAGCGCAATCCTATTGGCTGATTGCATCAGCCAATAGGATTTTTCCTACCTTAATTCCGATTGGCTGATATAATTCTATCTATCACAAAATTCTACTTTTGCCGGTTTGTAGGGTTTGATAACTAAGGCGAATCAGGCTCGCCAAAAATACGCTGCGGAATTCCAGCATATTTGCGGTTGACGGCTTGATAAATAGATGCCACAGTGTACAATTCACTTCCAACAGATGTTTGGAAACTTCCAATAAAAAGTACTAGATATTCATGCTTTTAACAAATCCATTTGTAAGCAAAACACATTTTTCAGCTAATTTGGATTCATAATAGAAAATGATGATAAAAAATACTAAGTTTATAATTGGCAAATGAATGAATTGCAGCAGGTGATTCATTTCCAGAATTCTGAGCCAAAACAAATCTAGGCTGAGTTTTCACTATTCCTCCGTAGTCTTAATGAGGAACTGCTGTTTTTTTAGAGAGCTTTAAAGGGAATATAAAGAAAACAAAAAGTGGAAGTATTGCAGGAATTTCACACAAGGATGAAAGTTGTAAAGTACAATGCTGGAAGTCTAGACCTCTCTTAGGAAAGCCCTTTGATTTAGTTTTCTACAGGTTTAGAAAAAACAAGGCTACGTAGGTCTATCCAGAAACCTGATTTTCCTAATGAATTAACAATAACTTGACACAAATTCTGAGTGAATCTGTCAGATAGCCTGCAGTGACCGCCCTTGTGATCAGTAACGCAGCTCATCTTAAAACACTTTCCACTAGTTTTATATGATGTTGTCTGTTTCTAATTGAACAACCTTACACATATGAACACACATTTTGTGTAAACAAATATTATATAGGGGGGGGGGCTTGGTCAAGATCAAACAGTACTATAACAATTGATATAAGCTCAAACAGATGAATAGACAGTGATCCAGCAAATCTACTATTACACAATAACAAATTGCAAAGTAGTATAACAACACTCAAATGGACCAAGTGTACCAAAGTCCCATATAATAAAGTGTAGTGAAAGGATCAAAGCCGAGGATTAATTCAAATAACAGGTCCAGGCAGCTATCTGTGGATGGATCAAGGTCACGATTCAGGGTCAGCAATCTGTGGATAACATAAAGAAACAGAAGCGCCACATGTCCTAGTATTGCATGACGAAGTGGTATAATATATATTAAATGTGGTATATTGCACTCACATTAGATGAAGCACTCCTCTTGGTGCAAATGGAGCAGACTGGGATTAAACAGTCACCCAGCAGACTGACCTCCGGTGTTAGTACAGCAATCTGTAAGTGATGTGAAGAGACAAACACACCAATATGGCCTAGTACTGTATGATACAATGTAGTATATAATGTAGATACATGTGGTAGAGCACCCCTCTTGGTGCAGATGTAGCAGACTGGGATTATACAGTCACCCAGCAGACTGACCTCCGGTGTTAGTACAGCAATCTGTAAGTGATGTGAAGAGACAAACACACCAATATGGCCTAGTACTGTATGATACAATGTAGTATATAATGTAGATACATGTGGTAGAGCACCCCTCTTGGTGCAGATGTAGCAGACTGGGATTATACAGTCACCCAGCAGACTGACCTCCGGTGTTAGTACAGCAATCTGTAAGTGATGTGAAGAGATAAACACACCAATATGGCCTAGTACTGTATGATACAACAGGAGAGAGTATAATATAAGTTGCACTCACATGTGGTAGAGCACCCCTCTTGGTGCAGATGTAGCAGACTGGAATTATACAGTCACCCAGCAGACTGACCTCCGGTGTTAGTACAGCAATCTGTAAGTGATGTGAAGAGACAAACACGCCAATATGGCCTAGTACTGTATGATACAATGTAGTATATAATGTAGATACATGTGGTAGAGCACCCCTCTTGGTGCAGATGTAGCAGACTGGGATTATACAGTCACCCAGCAGACTGACCTCCGGTGTTAGTACAGCAATCTGTAAGTGATGTGAAGAGACAAACACACCAATATGGCCTAGTACTGTATGATACAATGTAGTATATAATGTAGATACATGTGGTAGAGCACCCCTCTTGGTGCAGATGTAGCAGACTGGGATTAAACGGTCACCCAGCAGACTGACCTCCGGTGTTAGTACAGCAATCTGTAAGTGATGTGAAGAGACAAACACACCAATATGGCCTAGTACTGTATGATACAACAGGAGATAGTATAATATAAGTTGTACTCACATGTAGTAGAGTACCCCTCGTGGTGCAGATGTAGCAGACTGGGATTATACAGTCACCGACACCCAGCAGACTGGCCTCTGGTATAACAGGATACTTTAAAGGCTTACCACTTGCTGCCATACTTATATTTCTATTTGATATCTTAATTTGATGTACCTCATTTTTGGACTCTACTCCTGAGCCTTTAAAGTATCCCGTTATACCGGAGGTCAGTCTGCTGGGTGACTGTATAATCCCATTCTGCTACATCTGCACTAAGAGGGCCATATTGGCGTGTTTATCTCTTCACATCACTTACAGATTGCTGTACTAACACTGGAGGTCAGTCGCTGGGTGACTGTTTTGATCCCAGCCTGCTCCATTTGAACCAAAAGGAGTGCTTCATCTAATGTGAGTGCAATATACCACATCTAAATATATTTTTTCACCTAGTCACACATTTTGTGTACTGCTCATTGTGTAACCCTCATTATTTATCTCTTTTTTTTTGTTTACGGTTTCATACATAGCCATTTCATATTTTTATAAACATGCCTAGATTAATACAAAGTTACAACTAGCAAACGATTTACACAGATTATTGATACTGAATACAAATAATTTCTGTATGCAGAAATACACAAGTTCCAAAAACACTGCATTTAAAACTAGATCAGTTCAACTAACTGAATCAGCCCAGTATTTAATGAAGTGAAAAACAAAGCCAAAAACCGACTAGGGCTGAATGTCAAGTTTTCACACAGAGCATTCTCAGAGATTGGAACAGACTTAAGTGCCCACCAAGCCTTTGTTTCACTAAATGTACCCCAACCCACACTGGAAAAGATTGCCGAGGAATATTTGCCGGAAATTCCCTATCATTAACCTGACAACTGGGTGCTGGGAGAAAGTGATAAGTGTTTGCTATTTATATACCGAAGCTCTGCAGCCTACACCCTGTTTAGGTAATGTGTACAATGTACCACTGATGATACCTTGAGGGTCACTGAACACCTTTCATACTGCATACACTACTTATGTATTGATATTGTATACAAACAAATTTCACATTTTTCTCTTTTGTATTGTAGCAGGGTTTACAGAATGTCTCATTGATTGTTGAAAGGACATAAAACACTTTGATATGTTAATATAAGTTGTTTAAGTATAAATTGAGGGCATTATTTATTTTGTCCCCTTTTTCTGTAATTTTACTTTATAAAAACTTGAGGGAACTGGAATGTACATAATTTTTAAAGTAATGGGCACATCCAAATTGAATCCTTTCCTTAACGGTTCTTCTTTGCTGACGACAATTATGGACAGATGAAGAGTGCAAAAAATAATGCAATGTTAAAAGGGCTTTAAACCACATAAAACTGCTACTTTACCATTACACACAGCTACTTTTTATGTCCTTATTTGTCCTCAGCAGAAGAGATTAGATCAGGGAAACCTAGATTTCAACATGGCAGAAATCAAATCTTTACACTTATTTCTTCAGTGTACAAACAACTAATATATTTAAAACATGCATCTAACTATTATTCTCAGGCTAATCTTTGATTTGAATACATCTGTTTAATGTCTATTTAAGTGTTAGCGGTATAGAGATTTGTATAATTTTCCAGGAGTATTAATAATAAGCAAATGAGAACAGATATGATCAGGTCCTACCTAGGTAGTGAAATAAGACTTCACAAAGGGGGACATTTTCTATGTATTTTTAAATGGATATTCTTCTATCTATCTATATCTATCTATCTATATAGTCATATAGATATGTATAGATATATATTTTACAAAAAATAAATATTTATATATACATATATATAAATATATAAGAAAGAACATTTTATCATTTCTGAAGAACTTTGGAATGTAAACTTTCAACTTGTAATGCTCTCACTAATACACACGTTAAAAGTTTTCTTCTGGCTGAGTTTCTGCGCGAGTGAAAGTGCTAAATAGCGTACCATTTGTAATCTGGCCCATTGTGTATGAGGACAATTAGACACCACTATCCCTATCAATAACAAACAATTGCTGTCGGAAGCTTTCAAAATTAGTTTTTGCACTTTTCTATTTCACCACCAATGACCTGTTAAAACATACTTTTGAGTGGCATTCCTTGACTGTTTGCATTTTATTTTCTCATTGTTAAAATTTTTGAGAATACTCAGTGACCAATAATATATATGATATATAATAAAAGGCCAAGTATGTTTGTCCGAGGCTGTCATGTGCAGTAGAGAATGTGCGAGGACTAACATACCTGGCCTTGATCAGCAGAGATGGTGGTCTGAAGTGGCCATGATGGGGGGCATGGACAGGCGGGCATGCCGTGATGGGGGCATGACTGGGCTTACCATGATGGGGGCGTGGCCGGGCAGGAGCGTGTGTGATGGGGGCGTGGCCGAGCAGAGCACCCGTGATGGGGGCGTGGCCAGGCGGGAGTGGGCCTGGTTGAGATAGAGAGCAAAAGAGGGGGAGAGAGAGAACAAAATTAGAGGGAAGAGAGAGAGCAAAACAGAGGGGGGAGAGAGCGATAGCAAAACAGAGGGGGGAGAGAGCGATAGCAAAAGAGAGGGGGAGAGAGAGATAGCAAAAGAGAGGGGAGAGAGAGTGCAAAAGAAAAGGGGGAGAGAGAGAGCAAAAGAGAGGGGAAGAAAGAGCAAAAGAGAGGGGGAGAGAGAGAGGGGGAGAGAGAGAGCAAAAGAGAGGGGGGAAAGAGAGAGCAAAAGAAAGGGGGAGAGACAGAGCAAAAGAGAGGGGTGAGAGAGAGAGAGCAAAAGAGAGGAGGAGAGAGAGAGAGCGCAAAACAGAGGGGGGAGAGAGCAGAAAAGAGGTGGGTGAGAGCAAAATAGTGGGAGAGAGAGAGCGAGCAAAAGAGAGGGGGAGAGAGAACGCAAAAGAGAGGGGGGAGAGAGAGCAAAAGAGAGGGGGGAGAGAGAGCAAAAGAGAGGGGGGAGAGAGAGCAAAAGAGAGAGAGAGAGAGAGAGAGAGAGAGAGAGAGGGGGGGGTAGATAGAGCAAAAGAGAGGGGGAGAGAGTGGAAAAGAGAGGGGGAGAGAGAGAGCAGAAAAGAGAGGGGGAGAAAGAGTGCAAATGAGAGGGGGAGAGAGAGAGCAAAAGAGAGGGGGAGAGAGCAAGAGTTCAATAGAGAGGGAGAGAGCAAAAGAGAGGAGGGGGAAGAGATAACAAAAGAGAGGGGGGAGAGAGAAAGAGCTCAAAAGAGAGGGGGAGAGAGAACGCAAAAGAGAGGGGTCAGAGAGAGCAAAATAGAGGGGGAGAGAGAGCAAAAGAGAGAGAGAGAGAGAGAGAGAGAGAGAGGAATAGATAGAGCAAAAGAGAGGGGGGAGAGAGAGCGGAAAAGAGAGGGGGGAGAGAGAGAGAACGGAAAAGAGAGGGGGAAAGAGAGAGAGAGCAAAAGAGAGGGGGAGAGAGCAAAAAAGAGAGGAGAGAGAGAAAGCAAAAGAGAGGGGGAGAGAGAGAGCAAGGGGTGGGACCCCTGTACTGCAAAAATAGCCCGTGCTTTAGGACTAGTATGTATATATATATATATATATATATATATAATAACTAAATAGAAAGTGAAATTGAATTGTTCACATCACACTATTAAACTACTGTGTTTCGTATAGCGCAGGTATGCTAAATGCCTTACACAATAGCTTCCTTAAGAGAGTGCTGAAAAATTTGTGTCCGTTATCGCTCTAGTGCTAATACGCAAGTGCACTAAACTGAAGGTCAAAAAGTATTGCTTTCAAAGTATGGATTCATACTGAAGTTTTAAAAACTGCACATACACATGTATACACATATATATATATATATATATATATATATATATATATATATATATATATACATATACACATACACATACACAAATAAACATATATACATACATGCATATAAATATACAAATACACACATATATATATATATATATATATATATATATATATATACACACACACACATACATATACGCATACATATACACACATACATATACACACATACAAATACACACATGCATACAAATATACACATACAAATACACACATATACATACACATATACACATATAAATACACACACATACATATACATACATTTACATACACACATACATATACATACACATATATGCATACACATACATACATATACACATACATATACACACATACAAATACACACATATACATATACATACACATATACACATACAAATACACACACATACACATACATACATATACATACACATATACACATACATATACACACATACAAATACACACGTATATCCTAGGCCTGCAAAAAAGCATATATTACCAACATGGCAGATTTAAATGCTTTTAAAACATTTTTTTGCATGCAAATTTGGTGTAATCACCTGATCCATTTCTGATGCATTCATTAAAAAGTGACTTTAATGTCCCTTTAAAATGCATTATGATTTCCTATTTCTGTGCTTTTGTACCTTGTTCTGCATTAGCTTTTAATAATCCATTCACAGGGGATGGATTCGTAGAATCAATACCTTAAACAAGTTCTGTAACAAAGACAGATGGAAGTATACAGCGTTAGCTGGGAGGACACATTGTATATCATATACTTTACAATGTAAAGGTTATGTCTGTGACCTAATCTGTAATTGGTCTGCTAATATAAAGCCTGGCTGTCAGTTTTGTTACGTTTAATAATGAAGTGTAACAATAGAGGTATACGCATGTACAGTTTAACTTTCTTATAGTGATAGAAAGCAACGTAAAATAATAACAGAATTTATACTTACCAATACATTTCTTTCCATAGGTGTCCATAACATGTGGGATACAATACCCAAGCTGAGAGTCCATGTTAAGAACAGGTGGGACAAAATGATGGCCGTTCCTATTTGCCGGACAATGCGGCCTGAAGGACTTTCCTGCCAAAAGCAGCTTTGGAAGAAGCATAAATATCAAAATGATATTATGAAGATAAGACAAAGTACGCTGCCTTGCAAATCTGTTCCAAGGAGGCGACATTTTTGAAGGCTCAAGTAGATACAGACCTAGTAGAATGAGACATTACTCTTTTTAGAGGTGGTTTTCCCACAAACAAGTAAGCCTTACAAAAGGTCTGTTTTAGCCATGATGCCAAGGCCACTACTGTAACCGCTTGACCTTTTCTGGGACCTGAAAAGTGGACAAACAAGCTAGAAATCTGTCTAAAATCTTTAGTTGCCTGAAGGTAAAATGTTAAGGCTCCGACTACATATTAATTGTGTAGAAGGCGTTTCTGAGAAGATCTCCTGGACAGGGGCCATCCCTTCATGTAGATTTCTGATTTGAAATGGCCTTTTTGCTCTGCCTGTTATAAGACCAAGAAGATCCTGGCTTCCAGGAAGGTTTGGAGGATTCAGACCTGTGGTTGGTGAGAGCTTTTGATTTCTAGGGGAGCAAAAGAAATAAAAATGATTTGTCCTGAGGTAGAAAATCCCCTTTTCCCCCAGTGACAGTTTTGATAATAGAATCCTATTCTGACCTAAAAAGAATCTTCCCTTCAAAAGGGACTGATAATAGCCTATTCTTAGAAACCATATCAGCTGGCCAAGATTTAAGACCTAAAGCTCTCAATAAAACAGCAAAGGATATTTGTAACATCAATTGTGTCAAAAAAATAATGAGAGCTGCTATGGGGTAATAGGGCAATGGAATAAGAGGGTTTTTAACTCTGAATTCCAGAATTTTTGGTCTTAAACACATACATAAAGTGCAATATTTAAAGGCTGTGAAACCCCAACAATGTAGTACCTATAAAAGGAGAGTAATAGGGATAGTTCCTGGGCTGTGTAGTGCCTGGGTCACTTACCTGGGCTGCAGCACCCATCCACTGTATCTTACCAGCTTGCTGGAGCCTTTATCCCTCACAGAATGATGATCCAGTAGAGAGCCCATCCAGTGTAAGTAAATAAATTGCAGAGGATAATTGCGGATATACCAGCAGACCCTCAGGTGGAGGCTGAGGGCAATTGTGGTTGAGAGATTTACCCATGAGAGCACTGACATGCCATAATGGAGGTATTCCTTTAAATCTGCTTCACTAAGAATCTTGGAGAAAATTATCCTGAAGTCTTCTCTAAGCAAAAATGGAAGACGGGTACTGGGTCTCAAGTACGGTTTGAACTCCCAATAAATGATTAGATAGAAAATAATAAAATCTTGCTTGCAGAGCACCTCTCTCCTCAGAGGCCAAGAACAAAACTGGGTGGGGAGAGGAGGTGGGAGGGATTAAAGCTCTTGTGAGGTTTCTTGAGCTCCTCCTAGTGGCAGGCAATATATCCCACATGTTATGGACACCTATGGACTCTCATTATCTTACGAAATAATTAGACATATGCTCAAGTAAAAGATTAGTATGAGAATATTTAGATAGTTTTTAAATCATTCTAAATTGATACATAACGAACCATTGTAAGCAGTTGATAAACGAAAGTGCTTCCGACAGCATATTCCACGGCTTGAGACCTCACGCAAACCTAATTATGGCTCAGTGGAAATGAGCCCATAGTCTGTCTGACCATGAAAGTTCATTTTGACTTTCCTCTCCCTTTAGCCAGTTTACTGAGTATATACCCTAACTCATCCATCATAAATTAACAAATAGTTATGAAAGAATTATTATAAAGCATTTCAATTCTAACCTTGCTATGAGGAGGCTTCGGGGATGGAACACATGGAAAAAACACAGTGCTTAAAAATGACAAATGTATTAGCGGTTATTAACAGAAATCTCAGGACTATTTCCAGAGCTGTATGAAAGCCGTTTGCAGCGCAGAGAGATGAAAGGTCGGGAAAATGATCAACTAACTGCAAGTTGCTCCAGGGCATTGATATCCTTGTCAGTTATAAAATACACATCTTTTTCAAGTTTCCAGAAAATGTGAGAATTTTTTTTCTTCCAAGGATATAAAAAGACTGCTAGGCGGCTCACTGAAAATTCAATATATGCTCAGACAAATGTTATCTAACCAAGGTTGAACAGATTTACTTTAGATGCATTATAGATTTGTGTGTCTATATTTTGGGGGTTATAAAATGTAAACCAGAAGCAATAAAAGGGGTTAGGAAATAGATAAGCGAGCGTTATTACATCAAGTTTACTGTTATGACATCACAAACAATAAATGGGATTACTAATAATGTTACAAAGCAATATGTCTAAAAAATAGTAAAATTCTACTAAGGACAATAAACAGTTTAAAATTATAATATATCAAGTGTTTAATTATGTTTAGTAAAAGAAAACCTCTGTAATATTATTATTTATTGTGTACTATTTTCCCTTAAACATTGCGTTGTGGAAAACAGTAGTGTGGCATTTAAGATTGGTAAAGTAACTACCTAACAGGGCTACCATGCAATAATTATTTGCACACTCTCTCTAATTGCCTATTTTATACCTGTCCCTAACTGTCCTCAGCAAAAGAGATAGCTAAGGGGAAACCAAGGTTCCAACAGAGTGGGGCCCATTACTAGAAACTAAACCTTTTCATTTAACCTTTTCATCTTTAATATTTAAAGAAATTAAAAAATGAATCAGCATTTTAGTCTCATCCTAATCTTGGCTTTGATTAGTTAATTACATCTAGCCTTTATTTGCGTTTAAAATGCCTTTGATTAAAACTTTACAAATATCAAGCAGTAATTGTTCAACAAAGGTAATGGGAAACCAGATATGTCAAATGCAAACATGTTTATAAAAATAGAAACTGTGTTGTGATTATGCCAATAGGTTTTTAAGAAATCTGTACATTTTGCAACATGTGTTTGGCGATATTAACCCTTTAATGATACGTAGCTGGTCTTTGAGTGAGGATTGCCTTTTTGATAGAGCGGTCTCACTACCAGTCTCGAGACTGCACTATTGCAGGATGCCTGCAGCAGGAAGGGAGGTCCTGCCGCTCACGGTAAGACTATTATGGAATGATACATCCTTAAAAAATAGTGACATACAGGGTACATTGTGGTTACTAAGGAATTAAAGGGACAGTAAAGTCAAATTTAAACTTTAATAATTCATTCAGATTCCATTTAAAACAACTTTTTGTTACTTCTGTTATGAAATGTGCACATATATCCCTGTTGTCATTGGCTCACTCAGTGTGTTCAGCTGACTCCCAGGGTGCACTGAGACCAAAGGAAATGTAGTAGCAGAACTAAACTGGAAACACGTTCTGACTCAGGACAGTGAAGTGTTTACTTTAAAGGCAATGGGGCCCATCTATCAAGCTCCGAAAGGAGCTTGACGGCCCGTGTTTCTGCGAGTCTTTAGACTCGCCAGAAACAGCAGTTATGAAGCAGCGGTCACAAAGACCGCTGCTCCATAACCTGTCCGTCTGCTCTGAGCAGGCAGACAGACATTGACGGAAATCAACCCAATCGAGTACGATCAGGTTGATTGACACCTCCCTACTGGCAGCCAATTGTCCGCGAGTCAGCAGGGGGCGGCGTTGCACCAGCAGCTCTTGTGAGCTACTGGTGCAATGCTGAATACGTAGAGCGTATTGCTCTCCACATTCAGCAAGGTCTTGCGGACCTGATCTGCACTGTCGGATCAGGTCCGCAAGACCTTTGTTAAATAGTTGCCAATAAATCCTCTTTGCTGCATTAAAGAAAGGATATTTTTAAACATTTTAGTAGACATTTCTTTGGGGAAACAATGCTTAGGTTTAATGCTCGCAGGTCCTAGTGGTGTGTGATTTTATTTCATTTGCTGCTATTAACATAAACAAAGCAGTGATTTCACCACTCTTTGGCTTCCAGAAACACATACAACGGGTGCAGCATTGTGATTTTACCCCCAGTGTATCAATAACAGAAACAATAGCTGTATTAAGTAACAATAATGCACTGCAGTGATTTTACCCCCAGTGTATCAATAACAGAAACAATAGCTGTATTAAGTAACAATAATGCACTGCAGTGATTTTACCCCCAGTGTATCAATAACAGAAACAATAGCTGTATTAAGTAACAATAATGCACTGCAGTGATTTTACCCCCAGTGTATCAATAACAGAAACAATAGCTGTATTAAGTAACAATAATGCACTGCAGTGATTTTACCCCCAGTGTATCAATAACAGAAACAATAGCTGTATAAAGTAACAATAATGCACTGCAGTGATTTTACCCCCAGTGTATCAATAACAGAAACAATAGCTGTATTAAGTAACAATAATGCACTGCAGTGATTTTACCCCCAGTGTATCAATAACAGAAACAATAGCTGTATTAAGTAACAATAATGCACTGCAGTGATTTTACCAACTTCATTGCCAAGACAACTAGCCAGATAATTGTTTTCCTCTTAGCTTTCAATAATAGGTAAAGCAGTTATTTTCAGTCACCTGCGCCAGCAACAGACTGTTATAACCCCTCTTTGCCAGTAATATATAGAACAATGATTGTTTTACACTTCAGGTGCCAGTAAGTCAGTGATTTAACCAGAATTACACAGTGTTGCACAGAGCATTGTTTGCACTACACGAAGAACTGTTATTTCCTTAGATAGCAGCTCTTATGTGCTCTACGGTAGTTTCATTCCAGCATCTTACGCACACTCAGTCTGAATCCTTTACAAACATGACGGCAGTCTTATCTGCAAAGGACCAAGGCATTGGTAACACGTAGCTGAACTTCACACCACTTTTAGAGCGTTTACTTAACATCTAGGTAAAATAGCAAACTGTTCATGATAAACACCCACCAAGCACAGAGTTGTAAATATTATTTATGGCAAATGCAAACAACAAGTAAAAGACTTTAACCCCTTCAGAACGGGGGCAAGTGCTCAAGATCTGAACAAAGCTCTGATGTAAACAAAAGGGGAAATCAGGAAGCTATGTGATTGTCACTGTGATCACATGACTCCAACACCGCTGATTGGATCCTGGGGAACTGCTTATGATGCTAGACATGTACCCCAGTCAGATCTTAGGTTTTCTTCAACGCAGAAAGGAGCAGAGCGCTAGCGTCCTAAGTGGTTAAAGCCCAGCGATGATAGGATGGCATGGAAAGTCCTAAGGGGTTTAATGAATTCCATGCCCAAGAGGGTTAAGGCAGTGCTGGAAAATAATGGTAGCCACACAAAATATTGACAATTTGGACCCAATTTGGACATTTCCACTTAGGGGTGTACTCACTTTTGTTGCCAACGGTTTAGACATTAATGGCTGTGTGTTGAGTTATTTTGAGGGGACAGCAAATTTACACTGTTCTACAGGCTGTACACTCACTACTTTACATTGTAGCAAAGTGTCATTTCTTCAGTGTTGTCACATGAAAAGATATAATAAAATATTTACACTGTTATACAGGCTGTACACTCACTACTTTACATTGTAGCAAAGTGTCATTTCTTCAGTGTTGTCACATGAAAAGATATAATAAATATTTACACTGTTATACAGGCTGTACAATCACTACTTTACATTGTAGCAAAGCGTCATTTCTTCAGTGTTGTCACATGAAAAGATATAATAAATATTTACACTGTTATACAGGCTGTACACTCACTACTGTACATTGTAGCAAAGTGTCATTTCTTCAGTGTTGTCACATGAAAAGATATAATAAAATATTTACACTGTTATACAGGCTGTACACTCACTACTTTACATTGTAGCAAAGTGTCATTTCTTCAGTGTTGTCACATGAAAAGATATAATAAAATATTTACACTGTTATACAGGCTGTACACTCACTACTTTACATTGTAGTGTCGTTTCTTCAGTGTTGTCACATGAAAAGATATAATAAAATATTTACACTGTTATACAGGCTGTACACTCACTACTTTACATTGTAGTGTCATTTCTTCAGTGTTGTCACATGAAAAGATATAATAAAATATTTACACTGTTATACAGGCTGTACACTCACTACTTTACATTGTAGCAAAGTGTCATTTCTTCAGTGTTGTCACATGAAAAGATATAATAAAATATTAACAAAAATGTGAAGGGTGTACATACATATACAGACACATACACACACATATACATACATATATACATACACACATATACACACATATATATACGCACATGCGCACAAATATATATATATACACACACACACACATATATATACGCACATGCACACAAATATATATATATACACACACACACAAATATACACACATACATATATAGACACACATATAAACATACACATTCATATATATACATACACAGATATACACACACACAGATATACACACACACACACATATACACATAGAAATATACACACATACATATACATTTACACACACACACACATATAGATAACAATTTACACTAACAAACAAAAATATTACTTAAAAAAAAAAGTTAAATGAATTGTTGTCATGTAGATTGTTAATCGGTAAAGAATACATTTCCGCCGGGAACCCCTCAGCTAAATGATTTATGAATGTGACTATCCCTTGTTTTTCTGAACCTGTAATTAAATTAAACACATAGCTTACCTTGCTCATACAGCAACCTGTTTACACGTCTTGTGGTGCACAGCACAAACTGAATGCCAAGCTGGTTACTCTCTTTAGGAAAAAGAGACTTGTCGGGATTTATTGATCTAAATGCTATGAAGATGCGTGTCACAAAACACCCCTCCTCCGGGAAAAGACATTTATCCTCTGTTATTTCAAAGCATGAGTCCTATCCTGGGGCGCTAAGCAGCCTGACGCTGGACCAGGCCTCTCCAGTTCTAAAAGCGCCACTATCAATAACAGAAGAACAACAGCAAAGTGATAGTCTTTGTACTGAAGTATTCTCTCATACGGATATTGCTGCAGGTGATTCAGGATCTAACAGATGAAATATTCATGTCTCTTCTTTGTATGCAAGTGATCCTTCTATCACTATGTGTTTTTCACAACAGATAATCATGTTTAATGAAAAAATGGTCCTTCAATTGGGAAATGAACTAAATTGTCACCTTACAATATGGAAATGCTAACAACAAGATTACTGATAACTGTATAAAACAGGTGTATGGTTAAGTGCCGCTTGACCAGGGGTACACTGAGACCAATAAGGGCCCTGGGCAAAAATTAGGGAAGGGCCCCCTCTGTCTCAAGAGTTTATGCAAATTAACCTGGAAGCCTCCCTGCCCTGCCCCCACCAGGTGCCCCAACCTCCAGAGCCAGGATCCCCAACATCAAGGGCTAGAGACAGGGTCCCCAACCTCCAGGACCAGACCCCACACTCCATGGCCCTCACAGCAACAGGGCCCCCCTATTCTAAGGCCCCCTGAGCAACAAACCTCACAGCCATTGCCCCCACTAAACCCAGACTTAAACGCTTAGTTACTGATACGCTAGCTGTCAGCCCCAGCTTAAGTAGCCCACCAGGAGCCATGGAGATGCCATTTGTGCCCCACCCCTACATGCTGGGCCCTTGGTCAAGGTCCTATTTGCCCAGCTGATCAGTCCGCCCCTGCACTTGACCATTAGGAGATTCGGGGCACAGTTGTATAACTGTGGTTAACCAGTCACCCTACAAGCATATTGGACATAAATGGAAAGCGGTCAGCTTAAACCCACAAGGAAATTGTACAACAAACTGAGTGTTACCTGTAAGTACACCATAGTATTATTTTGAAGTCAAAGGACATACCCTTTGAAAAGCCTCTTGTGTATGTTTACCTTGTATAATTTGCTGGGGCCAATTAGAATTAAATGTAAAATAACTCAACCTAGACCTTAGCCTTTAAAAACTGTAACACATTTTCAGAGTTAAACATTGAATATACATGACAGTTTCCGATGAATAATGTATGATGTTGTAGGAACTTAACTTCCCTTTAAACACAAAATCATAAATAAGCAGAGCCCATATAAAAAGATATGAACATACACACATAGGTTTTACCAAACTTAATATATTTAGGACCTTGGCCTTTAATACTAAATAAGATATACAACAGGTATTGCTCTAACAAGCTTATTAACATGATCTCCTGCAGTTTTAAATCCATACTGAAAAGTTAACCAACCTATATTGAAAATCAAACATTCACCCTGGGACCCAAAATCTGCTTTATATGCCATCTGACAAATTGCTTTCATAAACTATTCATCATGCACCACTAAAAGGAAGATGTTGTTTGCAATAAATCCACTGTGATCAGCAGTTCTGTTAGATCCAGCAGCCAAAATCTCCTTTTAAGTCATTTGTATTTTCTCTCAAAACCTACAAACTCCCTATGTGCCATTTTTACACACAAAAAAACATCTACTGAAGTGTCTTGTTGTAACTTAAAGGGGCACTCAAGTCAAAATAAAGTTTTATGATTCAAATAGAGCAGCAGTTTTAAGACACTTTCCAATTTACTTCCATTGTCAAATTTTGCACAGTCTTTTTATATTCACACTTTCTGGGAACAAGATTCTACTGAGCATGTGCACAAGCTCACAGGGTATACTATACTAGTCTGTGATTGGCTGATGTCTGTCATATGATACAGGGGTGAAGAAAATGAGAGAAAAAATACATTTGTCAGAAAAAATCTACTGCTTATTTGAAATTCACATTAAATGCTATTGCCCTGTCTTTTTTATTATGTGCTTGTTAATTATGCAATTCTACTGCACGGAGTGCTCCTTTAATACAAAATGTTTTGTACAACAATCACTATAAAAAGAACAGCAATATCACATCTAAAAGAGCACTTATTCCTGTATCTTTCTCATCTCATTTGCACAATGTTAATACAGAAATGAGCTATTTGTTAGCCGCTACAAACTCACTGAAGCTTTATAAAACAATGTTTAACAATGAGTTTAGTTATCACAACATCAGCTACAGGGGGGGGTGACGTTTTCACTGAGCACTTGGGTTCCTTTTGGTCCCTGTTAATAACGTTTTCAAGAAGCTAAATGCACAACCAAAACTATATGTGCAGCATAGCTTAGATTTTATTGAGAAATCATCTGTGATTATGGATAGAACGGAAGAAGGAAACACGGAGAGAGAAAAGGAGGTCATTAGAGAGCAAAGGGGAAGGAGAATTAAAGGGAAAGGAATGGATAGGAAAGAAAGGGAAAGAGAATAAAAAGGAAAGAAAGGAAGAAAATAACAGATGAAACCTTAAAGGGAAATAAAACCCCATTTTTTGTGATTTATATGGAACACAGTTTTAAACAACTTTACTCTTAATTTTACTTCTATTATCCTATTTTCGTAGATCTCTTGGTATCCTTTGTTGAAAAGCATACATAGGTAGGCTAAGGAGCAGCACTGCTAGGCGTTTTCTGCTGATTGGTGGCTGCACATATACGTCCCCTTGCATTGGCTCACCTGAAATGTGCAGCTAGCTCCCAGCAGTTCATTGCTGCTCCTTCAACAAAGGATACTAAGAAAACAAAGCAAATTTGAAATTAAACTAAATTAGGAAGTTATTTAAAATCGCATCTATCTGAGTCAATGTAAAAATGTAAGGTTAAATGTCCCTTAGAGGTAACTTTAGGAAAGAAAAACAAACAAAAGGTGAAAGAAGAGGAAAATGAGAGAAAAATGAACAGAAAATGAAATACTGTATAAGGAAATACAGTAAAAAAAAGAAGTGATGTGATCATATCATTTACATGAATAAAGATTCACTGTAAGTCAAATAGCGGGAGGAGCGGCTTTTCATTGGTACAACATGTAAGAACACGGAGCCCAATTATCCTCAAATTTTTTTTCTTTACGTGGTTCTCTAATTCTTCTATCCTATCCTGGAACTTCTTTAATAGATGCGTATGTTGTTTTACCTCTATGTGATGTATATTTACCATATCCTCTACCGCTGACAACCACAAATTGTCTGACTTCATTAGATAAATTAGCAAAATCAGATCTTAACTGCTCAAATTGCGGCATCATTAAATCAGAGATTTTTTTAACCGAATCAGAACTATCTATAATATTAGCCATATTATTATCCTCTAAAACACTATCTTATAGCACAGAACCAGTATTATTATTATTATCGGTTATTTGTAGAGCGCCAACAGATTCCGCAGAGCTATAAACAAAGGGGGAGTACAACAAAACAATTATAGGGTAGATGGCCCTGCCAAGAGTTGCACTGTTGTAGTTAGCTCTTAAGAAGGTGATTTACAAACAGCTGGACTCTTAGGCTTACATGCTAAGGGGGTTCAGGCGATAGCAATGGAGGAGTGGATAAAGAAAGGTTAGCATAGGGTGTATGGATCCCTGAACAGAAGAGTCTTTAGGGAGCGCTTGAAGCTTTCAAAACTAGGGGAGAGTCTTGTGGAGCGAGGCAGAGAGTTCCACAAGATGGGAGCCAGTCTGGAGAAGTCCTGTAAATGGGAGTGTGATGAGGTGACAAGAGAGGAGGAGAGTAGGAGGTCATGAGCAGAGCGAAGGGGACAGGAGGGAGAGTATCTAGAGACAAGGTCGGAGATATAGAGGGGAGCAGTGCAGTTGAGGGCTTTGTATGTCAGAGTGAGGGTTTTGTGTTTGATCCTAGAGGCAAGAGGAAGCCAGTGAAGGGATTGGCAGAGAGGTGCAGCAGATGAAGAGTGACGTGTAAGGAAGATGAGTCTGGCAGAGGCATTTATTATGGATTGTAAAGGAGCTAGGCGGCAGGTGGGGAGACCAGAGAGGACAGAGTTGCAGTAATCGAGGCGGGAAAAAATGAGAGAGTGGATTAAAATCTTAGTTGTGTCTTGTGTAAGGAAGTGTCTAATTTTAGAGATGTTTTTAAGGTGGAAGCAGCAGGCTTTAGTCAAAGACTGAATGTGAGGCGTGAAAGAAAGATCTGAGTCAGATGTGACCCCGAGACATCGGGCATGCGGGGTTGGGGTAATGATGGAGTTGTTGACAGTTATAGAGAGATTGGAGGTGGAGATTTTGGAAAAAGGGGGGGGAAATGAGGAGCTCAGTTTTAGAGAGATTTAGCTTGAGGTAGTGAGAGGACATCCAGGAAACGATGTGAGAAAGACAGTTAGTGACACGGGTTAGCAAGGAAGGAGATAGGTCTGGTGCAGAGAAGTGGAGGTGGGTGTCGTCGGCATACAAATGATATTGGAAACCGTGGGACTTTATTAGGGAAGAGAAGGGGACCGAAGACAGAGCCTTGCGGTACTCTGACAGAAAGTGGTGACGGGGCAGAGGAGGCCCCAGAGAAGGCTACACTAAAGGTACGGTTTGACAGGTAGGAAGAGAGCCACGAAAGGGCTGTTTCACAGATGCCGAAGGATTGGAGGGTTTGGAGCAAAAGAGGGTGGTCAACAGTGTCAAAAGCTGCTGACAGATCAAGGAGGATGAGCAGAGAGAAGTGGCCTTCTTGATTTTGCTGTAAGTAGGTCGTTGGTAACCTTAACAATAGCTGTCTCTGTGGAGTGATCAGGACGAAATCCAGATTGCAGTGGGTCAAGAAGGGAGTTTAACGTAAGGAAATGGGATAGGCATGCATATACTAGTTTTTCGAGAAGCTTTGAGGCAAGAGGGAGGAGGGAAATAGGGCGGTAGTTGGATGGGGAGGTAGGATCAAGGGAAGGTTTTTTGAGGATAGGTGTGACCAGTGCATGTTTCAGCGATGAGGGAAATATACCGGTGCTGAGGGAGAGGTTGAAAATGTGTGTTAGTATAGGGGTAAGGGTAGCAGAGAGGGAGGGGAGTAGCTGTAAGGGTATAGGGTCAAGGGGACAGGTAGTGAGGTGAGAGCGCAGTATAAGTGCCAAAACTTCTTCCTCAGTAACAGGGGAGGATGAGCTAAGTTTAAGGTTATGTGGGT
Organism: Bombina bombina; assembly: GCF_027579735.1. Taxonomy (NCBI): domain Eukaryota; kingdom Metazoa; phylum Chordata; class Amphibia; order Anura; family Bombinatoridae; genus Bombina; species Bombina bombina. The sequence goes on along the minus strand of NC_069510.1, from coordinate 7,391,378 downwards.
TGTGCTTGAGTGAGAGCATTTGAGGGGGTGAGAGAATTGAATTATGTTGAGAGCTGATTTCATTTCTGATGTAGTCGATTTTTTTATTGAAGTGGCTAGCAAAGTCATGAGCTGACAGAGAAGCTATATTAGGAGGTGGTGGAGGGCGGAGGGGTATTGAAAGTGGAGAACAGATGTTTTGGGTTTGAAGAAAGATTAGAGATAAGAGTAGAGATGTAGTGTTACTTAAGGAGATTAAGGGCAGAATAGTAAGAGTTCAAGATGTATTTGTAATGAAGAAAATCATCTGAATGCCAAGATTTTCTCCAGTGCCGTTCAGCAGTATGGGAACATCTGCATAGGTACCGTGTCAGAGGAGTATGCCAGGGCTGAGGATGAGTGTGCGATTTCCGAGCTATGGTAAGAGGGGCGAGATTGTCAAGGACGGATGTAAGGGTGGAATTATAGTGGCAGATAGATTGTTCCGGGCAGGAAAAGGAGGAGAAGGATGAGAGGAGAGGTTTGAGGGAATTATCAAGCTGTTGCTGATCTAATGACATAATACTTCTGTGAAGTTTGGTGTGAGGAGTAGAAGGAGGGAGAGTTAAAGGAAGGGATGATATGTTGCAAGTAAGGAGATGGTGGTCAGAAAGAGGAAAGGGGGAGTTTGTGAAGTTTGAGAGAGTGCATCGATAGCTAAAGATCAGGTCAAGAGAGTGGCCGTCTTTGTGAGTGGAAGAATCAGTCCATTGTGACAGACAGAAAGAGGAAGTGAGTTGCAGAAGTTGTTTTGCAGATAAGGCAGTGGGATTGTCAAGAGGGATGTTGAAGTCACCAAGAATGAGGGCAGGGGTGTCTGAGGAAAGGAAATAAGGTAGCCAGGCAGCCAAGTGATCTAGAAATTGAGTTGAGGAGCCAGGGGGTCGGTATATGACTGAAACACGTACAGAGAGAGGGGAGAATACGTGAATCACATGGGTTTCGAATGAGGGAAATGAGAGGGAAGAGATGGGATGTATTTGTTAAAAGGTGCAATGAGGAAAGTAAAATACCTACACCACCTCCTTGTCTATTACCAGACCTAGCAGTGTGGCTGAAGTGGAGACCCCCATGTGACAGAGCAGCAGTGCCTGCTGTGTCTAGGGGAGAGAGCCAGGTTTCTGTTAGGGCCAGAAGGTTGAGGGAGTGGGAGATGAAGAGGTCATGTATAGAAGTGAGCTTGTTGCAAACAGAGCGAGAGTTCCAGAGTGCACAAGTGAAAGGGGTAGTGGCTTTTGATGCAAGAGGAATGTGAGTAAGGTTTGCAGAGTTTTGTTTTATGAGTCTATGGGACGGTACACATGGATGTGCATGGATAGGCAGTGGTTGGGGACCAGGATCAGGGGAGATGTCACCAGCAGTAAATAAAAGCAAGAGGGAGAGTGACATGAGATAATATACGGATTTGCAGTAGTGAGACTGCTTTTGAGACGAGCTGCAGGGGGGAGAGAGAGTGTTTAGGAATAGGTAAAGTTCATGAGTACAAAAGTAAGGTGAGTTTAAGAGAGATGGGCTAATGAACAGTGCAGGTGGAGAGGGAGGAGTAATTGAAATATGTAGTTTGTTATAGAGACAAGAGGTATCAAAAATGCTTATGAATATATTGAGCATTTTTACAAAACTGGGAACCAACTAAGCACATAAGACACAGAAATAAAGTAGCAATTGCATAAGAAAACAAAAAGGTATATGAAACATAATAATACAGAAGTACTTGCCTTGTGTCTTGCCCCTTGTCCAATCCTTGTTCAATTCTTGTATAATTCTATTGTTAATTTCTCACTTCTAAAATGTTCACTTACTTCTTGTATAATTCTATTGTTAATTTCTCACTTATAAAATGTTCACTTAATTATTTTATAATTCTATTGTTAATGCCTCACTTATAAAATGTTCACTTAATTCTTGTATAATTTTATTGTTAATGCCTCACTTATAAAATGTTCACTTAATTCTTGTGTAATTCTATTGTTAATGCCTCACTTATACAATGTTCACTTAATTCTTGTAAAATTCTGTTGTTAATGCCTCACTTATAAAATGTTCACTTAATTCTTGTATAATTCTATTGTTAATGCCTCACTTATAAAATGTTCACTTAATTCTTGTATAATTTTATTGTTAATGCCTCACTTATAAAATGTTCACTTAATTCTTGTGTAATTCTATTGTTAATGCCTCACTTATACAATGTTCACTTAATTCTTGTATAATTCTGTTGTTAATGCCTCACATATAAAATATTCACTTAATTCTTGTATAATTCTATTGTTAATGCCTCACTTATAAAATGTTCACTTAATTCTTGTATAATTCTGTTGTTAATGCCTCACTTATAAAATGTTTACTTTGAAAATGTGAACATATGTTGTTATAGCAATGCACAGCCCAAACTAGTGTGAAATATATGCAGGCAGGGCAGTCAGCTGAGTCCACTAAATTTAGTTGATTGCTAATCAAAGACAATTGGAAAGGCCAATTGAAAAGTTAGATTCTGGTCTGGTCATGGTGAGATGTTAAGTAAACAGACAATAAAATTTGGAGGGGGTTAAAACTATGGCATAAGACAGCTATACATTTTAGAATAATAGCAAGTATTGATATGGATTGAGCATTACATGGCAATTAACAAAACATTAGAAGTAAGACATTGAATAAAAGTACAACAAATGTAGGACTAAATAAACAAACTAAAATAATTTGCTCTATGTAAATATTCACATACCAAAATAGAGTTACAGGAGAGGAAAAGCACCAGAGTGTAGAGAATACTTTGCAGAGTGACAAGGAATATATTCACATACCAAAATAGAGTTACAGGAGAGGAAAAGCACCAGAGTGTAGTGAATACTTTGCAGAGTGACAAGGAATATATTCACATACCAAAATAGAGTTACAGGAGAGGAAAATCAACAGAGTGCAGTGAATACTTTGCAGTGACAAGGAATATATTCACATACCAACATAGAGTTACAAGAGAGGAAAAGCACCAGAGTACAGTGAATACTTTGCAGAGTTACAAGGAATATATTCACATACCAAAATATAGTTACAGGACAGGAAAAGCACCAGAGTGCAGTGAATACTTTGCAGAGTGACAAGGAATATATTCACATACCTAAAATTAGAAGAGAGAGTAGGGTTAGCTTGAAGTAATGTGCATTTCTTCAGCAGATGTCAATAGACAGCATGGTGTCTTCTTAATAAGCAGCACTCTGGTGAGTACTGAGTATACCAGCAGGCTTACTCTTTCGTTCTCTCTCCTTATTTTTGACCAGCATTGTAGGTGAGTTAGTTTTATATGATGTAACAAATTTCTCCATGTGATAAAATTATATACATAAAAATATATTTGTGAACATGTGTAGTTGAAATAAAACTAAGTGGGAAAGACCCTCTAAATTCTTTTTGCGAATTCTCTTTTAGTCCCTTCCTTTAGAGGGAGATATAATTGTGTATATGTATAATAATTTTCCTTCTTTTACCCAAGTGAAAAACAAAAACATCAGAAGTGAAAACATTGAAACCAACACAAGTGAAAGTGAATAAATATAAACCAATGTGAAGGGAGAAAATCTTTATCCTTTTACCCTGCTGCCCTTGCACCTGACAATTCTCTTCCAAAAGCTAAATCAGAGCAGATTATATAAACCAGGCAATTTAAGCAGTTTTGAGAAAACAAACTGTTTTTCATACCATACACAGTTACCCACTTAATCAATCATTGAAATTAGATTTTACAATATCATAGAGGCATAACCGAGTCAGTTTTGACAATGACACCTTGCTGTATATATGGCTATCCTGAAACAACTTCAGACAGGCCAGACTCTCACAGCTTATATTAGGCTTTCCAGCAACTTTTTAATCCACCTTCAGAGTCTTTGTCCAGGGAAACAACTACGTCTTAAGGTCTCACAATACTCAATTCACGTTTGATTCTGAAGTTATCCCAGCTTTGTAAGATTTTTTTTTTTTTTTAATCTCCCTTATTAAGGGCACTTGACATTTTTTACACAATGTTTCTTCACAAAAATAAGTTTTAATAAATAACACCAGACTGTCTTCAAGCTTAGCAAACAGATTTCATCACTGGAAAACAGTGTTCTTATCCAAACTGGGAGCTTTTTAAATATTTATTTATTTATAAAATATTTTACCAGGAAGGATACATTGAGATTTCTCTTGTTTTCAAGTATGTCCTGGGTCCACACAACATTGCATTGATACAATAGGGTACAATAAAATACAAAAACAATAATAATACACAATATATGCAAAGTTTAACATAGAACAGGTGCATTCTGTTTTGAGCTATATAGAGAGGGATCTCTTAATGGATATTAGGCTTGGGGAAGGTTTGAAAGTGTGCGGGAGGTCGTTCCATAACTGTGGTGCTCTGTAGGAAAAGGAGGATCGAGCTGCTTTCTTTTTGTATTGTGGCAAACTAAAGAATGTGCTGATACTGGATCAAAGGTTATAGGAGGTGGGAACAGCCGGGGAGACAACTCGGAGAGAGGGACTCTTGCCAATTGCATGAAAGAAAACATACTTACCTGATAAATTCATTTCTTTCATATTGGCAAGAGTGGTGGTTATGATTTTTTGTATAAAGCACAATTATTTCCAAATTCCTTTATTGATGCTTTTTACTAGAGGGAACATCCCACCAACTCCCCCTTAACTGCAGAGTCCCACAGTGGCAAGAGAGATTTCTATAAAAGCACCATGTGACCTGGTGTGGTCATTTGAATGATACAGATTCCCATCACTAGTGTAGTCAGTAACTGATTTCACTGACAGACAAAAGCAAACTCATCAATTGTAAGTAATAATAGGAACAACACACCTAATTCTGCATTAGCCACAGACAGAACATGACTCAGGGATTATTATTAACTCACAGATTTTACAGCACAACCATTTCATCGAAAGTGTTTTACTGTTTGAAACATTATTTTATCAGTGTAATTCATTGCTTTGTAACATGTAATGTTCTAACTCACATTGTTATAATCTCTATATCCCAGACCATGAAAATAAAGAACTCATGTTTATTGCTACAATATATGTACACACTAGTCACATGCTATGAGATACTGTTTCAGACAGACATATCATTAACATGCATTTAAAGTACTGTCAGATATCTATAGTTTCACAGCTGCAGCATTTCCGAATATTATTTAGCCAGTTAATCAATTATATTTATTCTAGAGATACTGTATTTATTTATTTATTAAGAACAGAAAACATTCTGATTCTAAAATGCCTTCTAAGGCCCCAATTTATCAAGGTCTGTCGGACCTGATCCAACAGTGCGGATCAGGTCTGACAGACCTCGCTGAATACGGCGAGCAATACGCTCGCCGTATTCAGCATTGCACCAGCAGCTCACAAGAGCTGCTGGTGCAACGCCACCCCCTGCAGACTCGCGGCCAATAGGCCGCCAGCAGGGAGGTGTCAATCAACCCGATCGTACTCGAACGGTTGATTTCCGGCGATGTCTGTCCACCTGCTCAGAGCAGGCGTACAGGTTATGGAGCAGCGGTCTTTGTGACCGCTGCTTCATAACTGCGGTTTCTGGCGAGTCTGCAGAAATAAATATGCCCCTAAATATATATTTAGTAGAAAACTGTCCTGAAAACCGTCTTTTAAAACACAAGTTTTGCGGCAGACAGAGGAGTGATAACAGGACATCTGATGAGCCATCCCTAAGTTATATTTTCTTCTTTAAAGACAGATCATTTAGAAGAGTGTGTACACATCACCTGAAACAATTTTTACAGTTATTAAAATGTGTAAATTATTTTGCGTACTGTAGGCACTGGATTTATAGAAAAATATAAACTACAACAGCTGAATCACTTAAACTACAATAGTTTCCTTTTCTAAGTCCCCTACTTATACTCTCAGTGCTATTTTTTTTTTTTAATAACTCATAATCCTGTAAAAAGTTCCCTGCATTGTCCTAAGGTTACTTAGGTGACAAGCTATAATGGGTCTGCTCCTAACACCAGATTCAATATACTGTCCCTAATTATCTACCTAATCACAGTCACACCATTGTTATCAAGTGTCAGATCCCTATAAAATGGTCACTAAATAATAAACAAAAAGGTATTTTTGATGATGTAGGATGTTGTATAGAGCAGTCACTTCTGGGAGTATCGTAGGTGTATATTTGTAGGGATTGGTTGTAAGTAAGGTTGGCTTTTAGGGATACTATGGATGGACTAAAACTCTGCTGGTGGGAGTTCACAAGGGAAAGTATCAGACAACACTTTTTTTGTTGCAAAATAAAAAAACTTAAAACAGAAAATAATGCGCTAAAAACAAACACAATTTTTTTATAGATCAGAATGTCCTTAAATGTTAAAGCTATATAAAAACCCTGTGCAAGTATGCATATCGCACAAATTAGACAGGCACCGTTATTTGTTAGTGATACTTGGCGCCTTTTAGCCAATATAACATGGACAATTAACCAAACCACAATTAACATTGATAGCAAACACCAACTTAAAATAGCAGTTCCTGCAACAAAATGTGTATTTCCACTAGCAGTGTGATATTTAGAGGCACAGGGGCTGATTTATGAAAGTGCGAGCGGACATGATATGATGTAGCGTATCATGTCCGCCGCACATCGATAAATGCCGCTGTTGGCATTTATCATTGCACAAGCAGTTCTTGTGAACTGCTTGTGCCATGCCGCCCCCTGTAGATTTGCGGCCAATCTGCTGCTAGCAGGGGGTGTTAATCAGGCCGATCGTATAGGATCAGACAGATTGATGTCCGCAGCCTCAGAGCAGGCGAACAAGTTATGGAGCAGCGGTTTTTAGACCGCTGCTTCATAACTGCTGTTTCCGGCAAGCCTGAAGGCTCGAGCAGAAATAGGAGCATCAAGCTCTGTTCGGAGCTTGATAATTTGGCCACAATGACATTCATTAATAGTAACTAATGTCCTATTAAAAAAAAAACAAGTAATTTAAAGGGACATACGTTATAATTAAACTTTCATTATTCAGATACAACAATCAGTTTAAAAAAACAACTTTCCAATTTATTCCCATTATCAAATGTGAGAAAACATATAAATATAGCTTAAACAGGGAGGAAGTTACAAATAACTCAGTAATGATTGGGAGAAAAAAAACAGAGAAGTAAGGAATAAGTTTGCTATTATCTATGTATAAAACTGAGAGGACCAATGGATGCAGTTGCTATAGAAACAGTGAAATTAGTAAAGATCGAGGCTTTGCTGATATGATATTACTTGAAATGCAGATCACTTAGAAATTGTATGTAGAAAAAGCCTTAAAGGGACATTAAACACTAAACAAATGCTAGATGAAATGATGCATTTAAAGAAAAGATTAGTCTGAGAATAACATGCAGATGTATTTTTAAAGTCTCATTATTTGCTTAAATATTGACAAAATAGGTGTAAAGTTTTAGTGTATATAAACCAATGGGGGCTGCCATGTTGTAACTTCTCTGTTGTGGCCAATTAGAGATAGTTATAAATAGGTCACTAGAGTGTGCAGCCAATGGCTGTGTGGAATATAACAATGTTCTGCTCTTTCATTTCTAACAGGAACTGTAAAAACTCACAATTTCAGAATGCATTTACAGCAAAAGGAGATAAAATAAATAATATAAGTATATAGCAGAGGATTTTTATTATATGTGATTTATAAATTTATATTACATCTCAAAGTGTTAATGCCCCTTTAAAGTGAACAAAACCCAACGCACACTAACTTCAGGAATTCGGATATCATGACAAAATTAACTTCTTCCCCCTTATAGACTTTAATGGAGCACACTGATGGAAAAAAAACTAAAACTTGTCGCTCACACTCACTCGACCCCAAGTTAGAGCAAGCGTCTTTAACCTTTTGATCTTTTGTTCAAAAAAATACACAAAATATTCTGCTCTCATGGATATCAAACAATTTAAAACACAGGTTTATCTCAAAAATACAAATCTCTGTTAAATATTTGTGTGGCACAATTATTGGTAAACTTTTAGTCAATCTTCTTCTATAATGCCTGATGAGGTTGGAGAATACATGGTAAGGGATCTGAGACCATTCCTCCATACAGAATCTCTCCAGAAACTTTTGAGGTTGATGCTGGTGGACTCTCCTCTTCGGTTCACTCCACAGGTTTTTATGGGGCCATGGCAGGAACTTGGTTTTGTGGTAAGTAAAACATTTTTGTGTTGATTTTGATGTATGTTTTTATGATCATTGTCCTGTTGGAAGATCCAACCATGGCAGTCAGACATTTATTTAAGTATCCTAACAAAATGTTAAGGTCCTCTTGCCAAAAAACTGCCTCAAAATATTAAAGAGCCACCATCATATTTAATCGTGGGCATGAGGTACTTTGCATATGGCTACCTCTCTGTGTGAGCCAAACCCACCTCTGGTGTTTATTACAAAAAGCTATATTTTGGTTTCATCTGACCATAGGATCCAATCCCATTTGAAGTTCCAGTAGTGTCTAGCAAAATGAAGATGTTTGGGTATGTTTTTGTATGAGTAGTAGAAAGAAAGAAAGAGAAAAAAACTTTATCCCAAACCAGAATTCATAGGCCTGGTAATATTTGTGCCATTCTAAGACCTTTTAAAGGTAATGGTGCAGACCCTTAAATTATTTTAAATTATTTTTAACAGAAGATGTATAGGAGGATAATTACTTCCTCCCAAAAAAAGGAAAGGGAATTCAGCACTCTTTTTATATTTATCAAGCACAGTCAATTTTAATTTATAATCAAAGAAATCCAAGAAATCTCTGTGTGACACCACCATTAAAAGATACAAATTGAATCTATGTTGCATATTCCTTAAATGTGTGTGGCCATACAGCTTAAACTAGCTCCCATCTTAGGCCACATATTACACAAATATACATGAGTTATATACCACAGACATATTATTATAGCACATAAATTCATACAGAGTTGGTTTGCTATATCTTGCTCAAATTAGTAACAATTCGACACAAGCTTTCCGGTATAGCTTATTGCATATCCTCAATTTAGTTTGAAAAGTCAGCTACTGAGTGCAACATCCAGAACACACCTTCCGGTATATGACCGGGACTCTCACCGCACTCTAGGTCAGACCGGACTAAAAGGTTAGTCTTTAATAAAGAAATGCAAAATCAATGCCAACAAGCAATTGTGTTTACGTGATCCTGTGTGAGAAGCGGCTTACATTCCCTCCTGGGACTCCCTTTTGCGAGAGCTTGTGTACAAACGAGTAGCATCATTGCGTGTGTTAAGCCCTCCTGCTTCTCTGACGTCACTGGGTTCACTTCGATAACACAGGTATAGTATTAGTAAAACCTGTAACGTATAGCTATTTTATGGGTGCTTTGTTTCAGGGAAAGAGCGGTCACCTCCTCACCCCCAGACTTTTCCTCCCCAGACACTTTTAAAGCAATATACAACAAACTTCAAACACAGCTGTGTATTTCTGATACCGGAGCCAACGTAGGATCACAAACTCTGTACCTATAACTCATGGATGTCAAGTGCCGCATAGATAATGCATTGAAATGTCCAGACTGCGTCTGTTTTGTAGAGCATAACAAAAAAGCTGATAAACTCAGCAGAGAAGAAATGGTTACGATCTGACAATATAGCAGCCCATAAGAAAGAAAAAAAATATAAAAAACACATTAAAAACAATAAAGTCTCAATAAAGAAAAGGGAAACCCTTCAGTCATAGGAAACATCCCATAACAAATAGGGGAAGAATTAACCCCTCAGTCTCCCTCACATACTGATAGTGCCTGCACACTGCCCCAATAAATCCTTGACAAAGGATTGAATAAGTCCCACATTTATAATAATGCAGAGATAAACTCCTGAAAGGGCAAATCTCCAATACCTAGTAGACAAAAGCACTTACCAGCATATCCAGCTGTTGGGCAGGAGGACAGCTCACAAGGTGTGAAAGGACACATACTCCTATCAGAGACCTGTAGAAAAAGAGAGAACAGAGTAACCAACTCTGGCTTTCTATAACAAGGGTAGCAACAATGTTAGAAGCAAGGCAAAGACAACCTCACCGCCTTCTAACTGCTAATAGCCACCACTACCCTTACTCAAGAGATTGACGTGGACACAGCTAAACCCCAATCCTTGCTTGCAGAGAAAAAATACCCATAAAAGGAATAAATATCTTCAAACACCAACTTTGCACGTCCTCCATTGACAGAGGCAAAGAGAATGCCTGGGGGTTATGGGTAAGGGAAGTGATACTCAACAGCTCTGCTGAGGTGAGTGAATATCCTCCTAGTAACTGGAATGACGTTGTGGACTCTCTCTCTATATCTATCTATCTATCTATACATACATATATATATATATATATATATATACACACATATATAGATAGATAGATAGATAGATAGATAGATAGATAGATAGATAGATAGACAGACACATACATATATATATAAAATATTTTTATTATAATTATTACTATTATTATTATACTTTATAAAGTGCCAACACATTTTGCAGCACTGTCCATGGGTACAATAGATAAAAGTACAACGGTGATACAATATTTTTAAGAAACAGGACAAAATGTATCAAAGAAATACAGGAGGAATAAAGGGCCCTATTCCCGTGGGAACTTAAAATATGTCTATACATAAGTATATATATTAATACACAGAGTCCTAACCTCTGGGAACATTTAAGGAGGGACAGTTGCAACGCTCTGGTACGTGACAAGTATTCCACCTGCATTTGTCACAATGGTCTCAATCACAACATATATGTGTGGATTATAAGATAACAACAAAAGGTTGTGCATATTTGTAATTGATGTCTACCAGTTATTTACAAAACTGACCTACTTTACAGAACAACATAAAAGATAAATACTCTCTGATACTTTATGTGGTTTTCAGTTTCTGAAAATGACTCATGCCTTCCCTAGAGAAGCTGTGTGGTCATATTTGAATATATATACATATATATTGAATTTTCAGCACATTGCTGTTCATCTTCTTTTTTCTCACATCATTTTTTCCCTCACACTTTCTTCTCTGCCCTTCAATAATTTATTTTTGCTCACATACCCAATTGGCTTCTAGATAAAAAGGGGGGGGGGGGGGTCACATCACAACTGGCGCAGATACAATCATGCTAAAATAAAAGACTGCTTTGAAACATTTTTTGGTCCTGTGCTTAGGAAATCTATTCTCACAGCAATGCTGCCCCCTTCAGGAAATTGGCAATGTTTGAAATAAACTGTAGAAAATAAAAGGTTTAATTTAGTGCAATGTCCATAAATTGTTTTGCACAAAACACAAATAAAAATGGCATTAGATAAAAATATATAGCTTGTTTTTATATCATGCAGTTCAACTATTACACATGGATTTAGTTTCCATGGAAATGATATTGATTTGAAGTTTAGAAAACATTTATTTTGTAGCACAGCCAATCAAGAGCTCTTCCATTTCTCGGTGTTGCAGAATAGTTGCACTTTTCTCCGGTAATCAGGCTCAGCGCATTACTTTTGTTAGAGCCTCTTGTGTGGTGAGACAATTGCTTGTACTTATAACATGAACAAGTCATAAGTACATATACATGAACACTCTGGTCCTATGTCACTGCTGATGTTGAACATTAATCATTCACATAGGGCATACCATTTTAAACAACTTTCCAATGTATTTCTGTTATTACATTTATTTTGTTCACTCTGTATCCTTTGTTAAAGAGCATACCTAGGAGGAGGAGTTACTACTGGAAGCACTGAGCCATAGAAGCTTATATGTGCAGACATCAATCACCAGTTTAATTGTGGTTTTCCTTTCCATTGAATAGGTATAAGTTAATTAAGATTGAAACACTGCCACTAAGGACAGCACATTAAATACCACAGGTGAATCCTAATTTGTTCTGCAACACAAGACAGAAAGTAACAGACTGTAGAAGCAGGTCAGAATCATACAGCACATTTAGTCCTCAAATATTCTTTTGTGAAGCTTAAAGAGAGACATGAAAGTCAGAATTGTACCCAAAGCACTATATAGCGCTAGAGCTAGATATCAGCTATTTCATCACGATTTTAGTGAAAAGCTGCTGATGGGGACGAGTTATCTGGGAAATATTCCTGCATGTGCATACATAGGATTGGTCATTGTGTCCACCAGCGAGTAGATTCCTTCTGTGAGTTTTAGGAAGCAGGATACACTATGTGGTGTGTCTTTTTCAGGATAACATCTATAATTTATTAGGGTATTATGAAGTGGTGACGAGTGTAGCAAGTTCCCTGTATTCGGTGCCAATTTTGGATTCAACAAAAATCCAGTATTCTGTGAGGTTACTGGGATTTAAAGACTTTTTCTTATACCTGTCGTAGAGTGGTTTGCATATAAATTAAGCCTACGGGTGGCTCAAGAGAGAATCCCTCTCTTCATTTGGGTGTCCAATATTTGGGGACCCGGTATATTTATTTTTTGACAGTTCACTCAGAGGGGGGTGCTGTAATGTTTGGAACAAGTTTATCCATATCTGGAAGAGAGTTGTGCTGCTGCAACACAAAGGAATTAAGAACATAGATTTTACTGAATCCTGCTATAATAAAATAATATTATGTTGCTAGGTAAGGGTTTTTATTTAAGTTTGTTGGTCACAAATTGTGTTCTAGGAGTATATTGTCTTTTTACTTTTGCAGTTATTCTGCATGAATTCAGTAATAGTGCCAGTCATCTGCACCAGGAGTTAATTGTATAGGAATCTCTTTCCTGCATGATTAAAATGGGAGGCATATACCATGTGTACAAGGGAAGAAGGCACAGAGCAGGCTGAATCACCGACAGGAAGGCATTAGGCACATATGTAGCAATTTACTTAATGCTACCATTATTAGAAGAAAGCATTGTCTGGGGAAGAATAATCTGTTTATGCAGTTTGTTAGCAAGAAAATGACTGTGGAGACATTGGCAGGGAACCAATCTAAGTGGCAATAAATTATTTTATTTTCAGATTTGTGCCTCTGGATGGATGTAAGAGGCTTGTATAAAAATAATATGGTTCTTGCTAATATGTTATTCCTATTGTATAGCAAGGCAGTGTCTCGATGTGATGCCAAAAACTGCTTTGTTCTATAAACACTAATTCATTGTATCACTAATGCCAGAAATACTTTCATATTAACCAAACATGGATTTTCGAAGACAAAAACAAAATGTATGCTTAACTGATAAATTATTTTCTTTCAGAATGATAATGGTTCACAGTCCTCCATGACATATAGGATATATTTCCCACCACTAGGAGGAAATCAAGAACCCATACAAGAGCTTTAAAATCCTCCCACCTCCCATCTCTCTCTTAGTTTCACATATAGCCAAGTAGAGAATATGAAACTTATAGGTAGAGGAAAAGAAGGGTCTATAGAGGTGTCATTAGAACTTTCGCCGAACATGAAGCAGGCGGGCCTACGGACCATCATCATTCTAAAAGAAAATAATTTATCAGGTAAGCATAAGTGTTGTTTTCATTCGTAAAATGATGATGGTCCACAGTCCAAAAGGAACACTAAGAAAATCCTTTACAGGAGAACTACACAAAATATGTTTTCCAAATCTTGTGGTAAATCCTCTGAGTCACAGGTTTCCTAGCCTGTATCAGGGTATCAATCACATAATCTGAGAATCCTCTATGTCTCAAAACTAGGCGTTCAATTTCCATGCCGTTAAATTCAGAGATTTGAGATCCCGATGGAAAAGAGGACCTTATGATAACAGGTCTTGTCTTAGAGAAAGAGGCCATGGACATCTGAATTAGGTCTGCAAATCATGTCCTGTGGGGACAGGCTGGAGAAATTGATATTACGGATGCCAACTCCTGTTTAATCCGAGCAATGACTCTCGGAAGGAGAACAAACAGGGGAAATAAGTATGCTGGATAGAACACCCATGGACATACATTGAGAAGCCATCCAATTGATGTCTGGTAGGCCCCATTTGATCACCAATTGATTGAATATATCCTGATGGAGAGACCATCCTTCTGGATGAACCGATTGATGGCTGAGGTAATCCGCCTCCCAGTTATTGACACTTGGAACAAGGAGCACTGATTCCTCTCTGCCTAGGACAGGATCTGAGAGACATTCTGCATGGCCAGTGGACTACGGGTACCTCCTTAATGACTTATAAAGGCCACCGCTGTGATGTTGTCTGACTGTAATCAGATACATTTTTGCCTCTTCAATAGGGGCCAGGCCTGAAGCACTGGAAGAATCGGCCAAAGCTCCAGAATGTTTATTGGTAAACTTGCCTCTAAAGGAGACCAAACTTCCTGCACTATTTAAGAATTCTGGACTGCCCCCCCCCAGCCTGATAGAGTGACATCCGTCAAGATAATAGCCCATGACTAACAAAGAAAAAATACCCCAAGGGTCAAAGAAAGACTTTGTGTCCACCAAGACAGAGATTGTCTAATGGATGAATCCAGAGCGATTTGTTGCTCCAAATGTAGATAATTCTTTGACCACTGACTGAGCATGGAAAGTTGAAGGGGACGCAAGTGATAGCAGGCAAAAGGAACAGCGTCTGAAGCAGCTATCAAAAGACACACCACCTCCATGCACTGAGCTACAGGCAGCAATGGAGTACTATGCAGGGAAAGGCATGCTCTCTGGAGTTTATAACCTGTATGGTTCCATCAGGAATGAATGTTACCCTTGTAGCAGGATATAATGAACTTTTGGGAACATTGATTTTCCAACCATGGTCTTGGTGGAAAAATAAAAGATTGTGAGTGATCACTAATGACATGGAATCAGCTTGCACTAGTATGTCATCCAGATACAGTGCAATTGAAATACCCTGAGCTCTGCTCACCACTAACAAAGCACCCAACATCTTTGGAAAGATGCATGGAGCTGTAGCCACACTAAATGGAAGAGCTACAAACTAGTAGTGTTTGTCCATATATGTAAACCTCATAAATTGATAGGGATCCCTGTGGATGGGAATATGCATCCTAAAGGTCTATTGTAGTCATAAATGGACCCTGTTGAATCAAGGTCAAGATTGTGTGAATGGTTCCCATTTTGAAAAGTGGGAACCCTGACAAACATGTTTAGAGTTTTCAGGTCTAAGACAGGTCTGTATGTACCTTCCTTCTTTGGGAGTAAAACACTTGACACTGTTGTAATACAGGTACTGGTACAATTTCCTATATCCTCTAATTCCTGAGCACAGAGTAGAAAGGCAGCCACCTTTGACTGAAGTTTGGGAATATGAGACAGAAGGAATCATCCTCATGGAGGTCTGGACCGAAAGCCTTTCCTGTAACCCTGTGAAATTATATTTTGAACCCAGGGATCTTGGACAGACCTGAACCAGGTCTCCTGAAAAAGTCTGCCCCCTACCAGAACAGAATCGGGTTCGGGGGTCGCACCTTCATGCTGGTTTAGTGGTATTGTTGGACTTTTTGGATTGCTTGTTTTTTGACCATGAAGAACAAGGCTGACTTGAAGGGCCCAGGTTTCTGAGAAGAGGAGGACCTCTAATATCCTGAGGAGTGAAATGAATGAAACTGATTCCCTGGTCTGTTCTTTGCTTTGGATTTTTCATCCTGAGGAAGAAAGGTTCCTTTCCCACCAGTAACTGTCTTAATGGTAGAGTACAAGTCTGAACAAAATAGAATATTCCCCTGGAAGGAAAGAGTCATCAGTCTATTTTTAGATATTATGTCTGCTGACCAAGATTTTAACCATAAGGATCTCCTTGCCAGCACTGCCATAGACATAGTTTTGACATTGATCTTAATGATGTCCATCAAATCATCACTTAAATGCTTGAGCCATTTTCAGGGCTTTAATGCAATTTTGTAAATCCTCGGTAGAGGAATTGTCCGCCACCAATTTGGATAGGGAGTAACACCATAGTGTTCCTGCTGCAGCCACGCAGGTGAGAGAAACTGCTGGTCTAATTAAAAGACCTGTTTGAAGAAAGAGTTTCCTTAAGAAGGACTCTAATTTGCGGTCTAATGGGTCTCTAAATGAAGTGCTATCCTCCATAGGGATAGTTGTATATTGGGTGAGAGTGGAAATAGCACCAACAACCTTAGGGATTGTTTCCCATACTTTCACATTTCCCTAAATCTTGTGGAAGGAGCAAAAGGTACAACCTTTATTTTTCCATTCCTTAGCAATATAGTCAGAGACTAAATCAGGGACCTGAAACACTTGTTGATTTTTTGGTGGAGCCTTGAAAACAATATTTAACTTAATAACAGGCTTGTTTTCAGCAGGGTTTTTTCTCAGAAATTTCTAGCGTTTTTAACACCTCCTGTAATGGCAGATATGCTTCACCTTAATCTAAAGGCATTGTCAGGCTCCTGTTCATCTGATGACAATTCCACATCAGAACAAGAAATATTTGAATCCTCAGAGTCACAGCGCTGAAAGAGTGCAGGAATTATGGGTTGAGGGGAACCTTTCCATCTGGCACATTTAATGTGTTAAAATAAGAGAGCAACTCTGAAGACAGACATAGAAGGAAACCCAACAGCATGATAAGTAATAACTAAGTCAGTATAGTTGTGCCCAGCAGATTCACTTTTATTTAAGTCTTTAAAATCAGTTCAGCAAGAGTTAGGGGTAGATTTACTAAAATATCGAGCAGACATGATTTGATGTAGCGAATCATGTCAGCTCAACCTTGCTAAATACTGACAGCATATGATGTCGGTATTTATCATTGCACAAGCATTTCTAGTGAAATGCTTGTGCAATGCCACCCCCTGCTCACCAGTGGCCAATCAGCCGCAAGCAGGGGCTGTCAATCATCCCGATCGTATCGGATCAGGATGATTTTACTCGTCACCTTAAAGGTGGCGGAGAAGATAAGGAGCATCGTCTTACGACCACTGCTTCTTAACTTCGGTTTCAGGCGTACCTGAAACAATGGGCATAGAATGCAGCATCTGCTGCTTAATAAATCTTCCCCTTGGTCTTATGAAACAAAGTTCAGTGCAGCCAAGTAAGACACAGACATCAAGGAACAGCACTTGTTGGTCTTAGAGGCAAATGGTAAAATATAGGTAAAGATGGTTTGCTGAAGAGGACACTGGCGTGCTGGAGGCATGGTACCCAGACTATGCACAAGGCAGTGCATACCAACCTACTCAGGACTTGCAAACTGACAGCTCTAGAGGGCACACAGCAATAACAATAATATCAATTTGCCAGATGTCTTGGCATTACATAGTTCCAGCTCACAGAAAATGACTGAAATCGTATTGCTCCCCGCCATTGCTCTGATGTTCTGAACCGCACCAGACGGTTATTTATAAGATGTTTTACACCTACCTTTTTATTCAGTTTCCATATAAATAAACATAGCATTTGATGGCAGAGAGCTAAAGGGTTTGTAAAGTTTGGCCACATCACTGAAAGGGACATATTAAAGGGATATTAAACAGTGCTCCTTTGGTAAAAACAAATATGTTAAATCAAAGATCCGATCATTTTAAAAAACGTAAGCTTTTATTCTGTCAGTTGTGGGCATGAGCAAGTCTGACTCCCTGTTATCTAGTCTATTCACTAGCCTAGATGTTTTATGCTGTCAGGCTAAGATAAAGCTTCCTGCAGAGGCTCCTCCTCCTTGTAGGGCTGTGACAGGAAGTAATAGGCACTACACAAATGTAGTGTAAAAATAAAATAAAAAGTACAATCATTTTAAATGGAGGAATAATACATAATGCAATGATTTATGTTAAGTCTAAGCAACTGCTTAGTGCTTTTATTTTTACAACATCCTTTAAGTATAGAAAAAGAAGATATCCATAGATTCTCAGTCCAGGTGTATAAAAAAACGATCTTTATTTTGTTATCCATAAAACGAAAAAACAGCAACAGGCTGCAAGTGAAGGGTAAAATCACAGGACAGAGTAGGGTCTGACCGGTTTCAGCAGGCCCGGACTGACCATAGGGCATATCGGGCATTTGCCCGGTGGGCCGCCGTTTATCTTAGCCCCTCCCACTATTACCACTCATGCTGCATGCCCAAAAATTTTTAATCTTGCATACAACGGCTGTGAGACAAACTTGCAAGTAAGCAGATGCTCTCAGTCTCACAGCCGCTGTATGTAATTCTGTCTCTGCAGACTGTGTCCGCTGCTCACTCACGGCCCTCCTCTCACCCTTGGACACTGGCGCCCACATCAGTAGTACTGTAGCAGCATGTCTCTTGCATACAGCGGCCGCCCATGAGGCAAAATTGTAAGCAGATGCTCTTAGTCTCACGGCCGCTGTATGTAAGTCTGGAGTGTCTGTGCCCCCTGCTCCTTATAAGACGGTATGGCCGTTTAACAGTGCTGCAAAATTTACAAATAATAATTTTTCACCATATTATTTGTATGCAAGAGACATGCTGCTACAGTACTACTGATGTGGGCACCAGCGGCCAAGGGTGGGAGGAGGACGGTGAGTGAGCAGCAGACACAGTCTGCAGAGACAGAATTACATACAGCGGCCGTGAGACAGAGCATCTGCTTACTTGCAATTTTGTCTCACAGCCGCTGTATGCAAGAGACATGCCATACTGCTAATGATGCAGGCGGCCATGGGTCGGGTGGGAGGAGCAGCAGGGGCCTCCGAGATCTGTGCTGGCCTGCTGCTGGCTGGGAGCCAGAACTAAAAAGGGAGAACATGTGACCTCCCGCTCCCTCATCACTTCCTCCCTGTGTAGCCGCGCACAGGAGGGAATAGAGGCAGCCTGCACACTCAAGCTTTACTGGGGTGGGGAACCACAAGTTTCAGAGGCTCATTACTTCTTGAAATGTGAATTTCAGGTAGGCAAATTACAAAACGAAAATTCAGTGGAAATGTTATTTAAATGGTTTTATTTGTTTTGTTTTTTTCTTTTACGGTTTATATTGACATTTGGAGTTTAAAATTACTTGATTACACTGTATTTATTTTGTCGGTATGTGTCAATGAATTACCTAACCATTACCCTAAACCTAAGCCTAACCTCATACACTAATCCTAACCCTGGTTCTTACCCTAATTCCAACCATAACCTTAACCCCATACACTAATCCCCTGGTGCTTACCCTAATTCCAACCCTAGCCATTACCCTAAGCCTAAACTCATACACTAATCCTAACCCTTGCTCTTACCCTAATTCCAACCATAACCCTAACCCCATACACTAATCCCCTGGTGCTTACCCTAATTCCAACCCTAGGCATTACCCTAAACTCATACACTAATCCTAACCCTGGTTCTTATCCTAATTCCAAGCATAACCCTAAACCTAACCCCATACACTAATCCCCTGGTGCTTACCCTAATTCCAACCCTAGGCATTACCCTAAACTCATACACTAATCCTAACCCTGGTTCTTATCCTAATTCCAAGCATAACCCTAAACCTAACCCCATACACTAATCCCCTGGTGCTTACCCTAATTCCAACCCAAGCCATAACCCTAACCCCATACACCAATCCCCTGGGGCTTACCCTAATTCCAACCCTAGTCATAACCCTAACCCTATACACTAATCCCCTGGTGTTTACCCTAATTCCAACCCTAGATATAACTCTAACCCTATACACCAACCCTAGCCATGGTTCTTACCCTGATTCCAACCCTAGCCATAAACCTAACCCATGCACTAATCCTATTCCTGGTTCTTACACTAATTCTAAAACTAGCCATAAACTTAACCCCTACTTATTTTAAACTATTATTGAGTTTTCACTATATCACTTTTTCATTCTAAAGATTTGTATTTAAATTCATGTTTACATATTTTAAGTCAGCTTTTCAGGTCCCTGACATATCTGATAGTGATTATAATTTGTATAACTATTCACAAATATTCCAATTGTATTCAGGTTTGGTTACAGCAACTCTCTTATCCTATTAATATTTTATATAAAGTTTGGTATGCTTTATCTAAGGTTGCCTTTAAGGGATAGAAAGGTCAAAATTGATATATGCATTGGTGTATTTCAATTTTAAATAGCAGTATTTTTGTAATATAATTCCATTAGCAAAAATGCTTGTAGTAAGCTATTACTGGTCTTTAGCAGCATACACACATATGCTTTGAGGCCCTGTGAACCAGTTTTCAAACCCCACACAGTCTCAGAGTCAGCAGGGGCTTCTATGACGCTTATTAAATCTATACAGACACAACACACACCCCCGCCAGGTCTCTGAGCTTGAATACTGAGTTATGTGCACTAAATGGTTAGTTTATTGAATATGTCTTGTGTTTACAAATGAGCACTTTATGTGTTTTTCATTAAAAATATGCAAATTTATATTGTTTTTGCTGTTTTTTTATATTTTAGTTTTTTTCATATCTATCTATTCACAAAATATATATATTATACTTGTCATATTCGGTATACGGTTAAATAAGAAATAGTGGGGGGGGGCTGCTTTGCCTTAAAATGCCCAGGCCTATTTTTGGTCCCAGTCCGGCCCTGGGTTTCAGTCGTTTAAACCATAAACATAGACCTTAATCTAACACATATGTGTCACTTATGTGACGTTCCCTACACAGCGTTACACATTCGGTCTGTGATACATAGAAGTATTAATATACTTGGGATAGGAGAGGTGTTTACCTCAGTTCCCCTTCATATATAAGAGGTTGTTTCCTTATATCAATTGATATGGACTATCTCATTACATTGTATTTTGATGAATGTAGCATTAACCAATTGTAGTACACCAGGGATAAGTAAACCACAGACTTTCTTCCTTCTATATATCATCCCTTTAAGTATTGTACTAATACAATATACAGAAAATCATTACAGAATATCACACTTCTCACCCTGCAGAGCGTAACACAGACAAATTCACATTACCTTTAACAAATAACTAACTTCTATTCATATAAGCTGTGCATTTTAAAAGTAACACACATTGTCCCAACAGGGAACAGCTAAAGTCACTTGTACACGTAAACAATGTGCCATAACTATCTCCGGTTCTATTAAGACAACGCACAAGAGTCTTGATGGAATGTATTCGTTGTTATATTCCTGTCTTGGTAATGGAGTAATATAAAGTGACTGCTTGTATGGTGTCTATATCCTCCACTAATGCTAACTATTGTCCTTGACTAGTAGAGATTAATGATCATTTCATATGGCCCTACAGGACACTTCAGATTTGTATAGCCTCTTAGATAAAGGAAGAAATAATTAGCAACAGGATTGGGCACTCTGCTAGGTACCCAAGTCCCATTAAATGCCAGGCTGGTCTGGCAACCTCTCCCTCCATGCTGAGAATACTGTGACATTATTTTGCACATCTTCTGGTCTGATGAGAAACAAATTAAGTTGTGTGGGATACGGTCTAGTTTTGTCATCAAACAAGCAGATTGTAATGACCCTTTAAGATGTAAAGTACAGTAAAACCTGGAATTTAAAGTGTACTAGTGAACCATAACATAAATTGTAGAAATAATTCATGTTATTGAGGCCTAGACAGCAGGCTGCACTTGTGATACTTTCCATGAAAAGCATAGAGAAAGACTTGCACATAGCATTTGCATTTCTGAATAAATATGGATTTTGGAATTCCGTATTTAGGGATTTGTACCTAAATCACAAAATATATTTAAAAAAACCCTCAAATACTTTATATAGGTTATTACTATAATGGCTGGTATTAAGTCTCTTTTCTTTTATTGATTTATTTCTTTATTACAGACTCTAAGGGGCCTATTTATTAATGTGCGATCGGACATGATCAGATATTGCGGATCATGTCCGCCGCACATCAATAAATGCCGAGAGCATACACTCTCGGCATTTATCATTGCTCCAGCAGTTCTTGAAAACTGCTTGTACAGTGCCGCCCTCTGCAGATTTGCGGCCAATCGACCGCTAGCAAGGGGTGTCAATTAAAACGATCATATTCAAATCAGGTTGATTTCTGGTGATGTCTGTCCACCGTCTCAGAGCAGGCAGACAGATTATGGACAGCGGTCTTTAGACCGCTGCTTCATAACTTTTGTTTACGGCGAGCCTTCACGGGGCATCAAGCTCTATACGGAGCGTGATAAATATGCCCCTACAGCCGAATTGTATTTCACAAGTTTGACTTTTGTGTTAAGTGATTTTGAGCATTTGTTCTGAAAGGTCAGAGTGAATGTGTGGATAAAATGCTGATACACAGGGGTCCTTTTTCTGGTGTGAGATGAAACATCATGAATGTTTGTTTTTTCATTACAGACATCAATGGTAATTTATACATCTGTCTATATGGGATCATTTGTGTCAGCAGATAAAGTATTATATTCTGCAGCTGTGGTTTTATAGCCAAGAGCACAAATACAAGTTCCTCTATGTATCTTACTAGCACTAATTATTTAAGCGCATAGTTTGAGATGCCCCTGTGATTGCATGGCTGAATCTATCTGGGTACAGAAGATGACACACAGACAGATGAAAATGTTCTCACAGAGGACACGTAGAGTGTAGACCTGCAGGTCATACCTTGTTCTATTTGTGGAACACGCAGAATGAAATAACAGTGTGAATGTTACCCTGCAACACTGGGGACATATCAAGGATAAAGGACTCTTTTTAATTGTCACAAGTAGAATCTAATGCGGCTTTTTATTTATAATGTGGCTGCAGATGACTTTGCTAAAAGGACAGATGCAACAGTAGGATAAAGGCAGAACAAGGGCAGTAAATTGGCTTGTTAGCTGTCTCTAGATAAGCCCGTTCTATGTGCTTGGTACTGGTTACTGAACAAATGAAACAATAAATTACCATGTATTGTGAGATCATTGTTAACTGACGTATTTCTTTAAAACAATCATTTACCGCGGCCACTAAAAGTACAAAGAATAAAAAAAAAAGTTAAACCTTCATGGTTTGCACAGCGTGTACAGTTTTAACAAACTTTCTGAATTACTTCTATTATCAAATTGACCTTTAAAACTTGCTCTTTTATTTTGCTTTTTCCATAAGAGCATACTGAAGTAGGCTCAAGAGCGTGCACGTACATATAGGGGATGATTTGAACAGCAGGGATGTATGCTTAGGAGCCGGAAGTTTTGCAAGAATGTTATCCATTTGCAAGAGCACTAAATAGCAGCACTATTTCCTGCCATGTCAAGTTCTAGATGTCTACCTAGGTATCTCTTCAACAAAGAATATCATGGGAACAAAGCAAATTTGAAACTTTTTAAAAATGTTATGCTCTGTCTGAATGACAAAATACATTGTTGGCCTTTTGTATCCCTTTAAGGTCTGTGGACAATAAAGATGTAGATGTTCTGTCTCTGAAAGAAGCTAAGCGATGAGGAATTAGCGATTCCCTACTGGCAAATCAGAGGAAGCTTTTCCTATGGATTAATGTAGTTAACATTACTAACTATAAATCTATTGCTACAAACACAATTCTGCACCATGCACTGTACAATAGGTCCCTGTGCCCAAAGCACACAAAAAATAACTTTATTGCTGGTTAATGGGCAGTTCTTTTTTGTGTGAATATTGTTTGTAACATGTGCCAGTCCTGTTTTGCTGATTTCTATCTAAATTATCTAATCATAGGATTCTTTTCTGGAAAATTTTAAATTTATTTCCATTTTCCCTCCCCCTGTATCATGTGACAGCCTTCAACCAATCACACAATGCATTTAGAATACATTGTACCCTCTCACACTTACTCAATAGTAACTGAGGCCTCAGTGTGCTTATAGTTATAAAACGACTGTTCACATTTTAAAAATATATTGGAAAGTTTTTTTAAATTTCTATGGTCTATCTAAATCCTGAAAGATTAACTTTTGCTTTTAGTGTCCCTTTGATAAAATCAGGAAAACACTTTTCAACTGATCACCGATTAGTCCAAAAAGATATCAAATGGTACAGTGGTTTTGGGAATGAGCAAACAACACTGACATTACCCACTGATTTCCTCTAATCATCAGATCTTCCTTACACGTCACTCCTCATCTGCTGTACCTCTCTACCAATCCCTTCACTGACATCCTCTAACCGTCAGATCTTCCTTACACATCACTCTTCATCTGCTTTACCTCTCTACCAATCCCTTCACTGACGTCCTCTAACCTACAGATCTTCCTTACACATCACTCTTCATCTGCTTTACCTCTCTGCCAATCCCTTCACTGATGTCCTCTAACCGTCTGATCTTTCTTACACATCACTCCTCATCTGCTGCACCTCTCTATCAATATCTTTACTGATGTCCTCTAACCGTCAGATCTTCCTTACACATCACTCCTCATCTTCTGTACCTCTCAGCCAATCCCTTCACTGGATTCCTCTAACCGTCAGATCTTCCTTACACATCACCCTTCATCTGCTGCACCTCTCTACCAATATCTACACGGACGTCCTCTAACCGTCAGATCTTCCTTACACATCACTCTTCATCTGCTTTACCTCTCTACCAATCCCTTCACTGACGTCCTCTAACCTACAGATCTTCCTTACACATCACTCCGTCCTCATCTGCTGCACCTCTCTGCCAATCCCTTCACTGGATTCTTCTAACTGTCAGATCTTCCTTACACATCACTCTTCACCTGCTGCACCTCTCTACCAATCCCTTCACTGACGTCCTCTGACCTACAGACATTCCTTACACATCACTCCTCATCTGCTGCACCTCTCTATCAATATCTTCACTGACGTCCTCTAACCATCAGATCTTCCTTACACATCACGCTTCATCTGCTGCACCTCTCTACCAATCCCTTCACGGACGTCCTCTAACCTACAGATCTTCTTTACACATCACTCTTCATCTGCTTCACATCTCTACCAATCCCTTCACTGACGTCCTCTGACCTACAGATCTTCCTTACACATCACTCATCATCTGTTGCACCTCTCTACCAATATCTTCACTGACACCCTCTAACTGTCAGATCTTCCTTACACATCACTCCTCATCTGCTGCACCTCTCTACCAATCCCTTCACTGACGTCCTCTAACTGTCAGATCTTCCTAACACATCACTCCTCATCTGCTGCACCTCTCTACCAATCCCTTCACTGACGTCCTCTAACTGTCAGATCTTCCTTACACATCACTCATCATCTGTTGCACCTCTCTACCAATATCTTCACTGACGCCCTCTAACTGTCAGATCTTCCTTACACATCACTCCTCATCTGCTGCACCTCTCTACCAATCCCTTCACTGACATTCTCTAACTGTCAGATCTTCCTTACACATCACTCATCATCTGTTGCACCTCTCTACCAATAT
Organism: Bombina bombina; assembly: GCF_027579735.1. NCBI lineage: Eukaryota > Metazoa > Chordata > Amphibia > Anura > Bombinatoridae > Bombina > Bombina bombina. The sequence goes on along the minus strand of NC_069510.1, from coordinate 7,366,065 downwards.
CTTCACTGATGCCCTCTAACTGTCAGATCTTCCTTACACATCACTCCTCATCTGCTGCACCTCTCTACCAATCCCTTCACTGACGTCCTCTAACTGTCAGATCTTCCTTACACATCACTCCTCATCTGCTGCACCTCTCTACTAATCCCTTCACTGACGTCCTCTAACCTACAGATCTTCCTTACACATCACTCCTCATCTGCTGCACCTCTCTACCAATATATTCACTGACGTCCTCTAACTGTCAGATCTTCCTTACACATCACTCCTCATCTGCTGCACCTCTCTACCAATATATTCACTGATGCCCTCTAACCGTCAGATCTTCTTTACACATCACTCTTCATCTGATTTACCTCTCTACCAATCCCTTCACTGATGTCCTCTAACCATCAGATCTTCCTTACACATCACTCCTCAGCTGCTGCACCTCTCTACCAATAGCTTCACTGATGTCCTCTAACCGTCAGATCTTCCTTACACATCACTCTTCATCTGCTGCACCTCTCTACCAATCCCTTCACTGATGTCTTCTAACCTACAGATCTTCCTTACACATCACTCCTCATCTGCTTCACCTATCTACCAATCCCTTCACAAACATCCTCTAACCGTCAGATCTTCCTTACACATCACTCTTCTTCTGCTGCACCTCTCTATCAATCCCTTCACTGATGTCCTCTAACCGTCAGATCTTCATTACACATCGCACTTCTTCTGCTGCACCTCTCTACCAATCCCTTCACGGACGTCCTCTAACCTACAGATCTTCCTTACACATCACTCCTCATCTGCTTCACCTATCTACCAATCCCTTCACAAACATCCTCTAACCGTCAGATCTTCCTTACACATCACTCCTCATCTGCTGCACCTCTCTACCAATCACTTCACTGATGTCCTCTAACCGTCAGATCTTCATTACACATCGCACTTCTTCTGCTGCACCTCTCTACCAATCCCTTCACGGACGTCCTCTAACCATCAGATCTTCCTTACACATCACTCCTCAGCTGCTGCACCTCTCTACCAATAGCTTCACTGATGTCCTCTAACCATCAGATCTTCCTTACACATCACTCTTCATCTGCTGCACCTCTCTACCAATCCCTTCACTGATGTCTTCTAACCTACAGATCTTCCTTACACATCACTCCTCATCTGCTTCACCTATCTACCAATCCCTTCACAAACATCCTCTAACCGTCAGATTTTCTTTACACATCACTCCTCATCTGCTGTACCTCTCTACCAATCCATTCACGGTGGTTATCTAACCGTCAGATCTTCCTTACACATCACTCCTCATCTGCTGCACCTCTCTACCAATCCCTTCACGAACATCATCTAACCGTCAGATCTTCCTTACACATCACTCTTCATCTGCTGCACCTCTCTGCCAATCCCTTCACGGACGTCCCCTAACCGTCAGATCTTCCTTACACATCACTCTTCATCTGCTGTACCTCTCTACCAATATCTTCACTGACGTCCTCTAACTGTCAGATCTTCCTTACACATCACTCCTCATCTGCTGCACCTCTCTACCAATCCCTTCACTGACATCCTCTAATCTACAGATCTTCCTTACACATCACTCTTCATCTGCTTTACCTCTCTACCAATCCCTTCACTGACGTCCTTTTACCGTCAGATCTTCCTTACACATAACTCCTCATCTACTGCACCTCTCTACTAATCTTTTCACGGACGTCCTCTAACCGTCAGATCTTCCTTACACATCACTCCTCATCTGCTTCACCTCTCTACCAATCCCTTCACGAACATCCTCTAACCGTCAGATCTTCCTTACAGATCAGTCTTCATCTGCTGTAACTCTCTACTAATCCCTTCACTGACGTCCTCTAACTGTCAGATCTTCCTTACACATCACTCTTCATCTGCTGCACCTCTCTACCAATCCCTTCACTGACGTCCTTTTACCGTCAGATCTTCCTTACACATAACTCCTCATCTGCTGCACCTCTCTACCAATCCCTTCACGGATGTTCTCTAACCGTCAGATCTTCCTTACACATCACTCCTCATCTGCTGCACCTCTCTACCAATCCCTTCACTGACGTCCTCTAACCGTCAGAACTTCCTTACACATCACTCCTCATCTGCTGCACCTCTCTACCAATCCCTTCACTGACGTCCTCTAACCGTCAGATCTTCCTTACACATCACTCCTCATCTGCTTCACCTCTCTACCAATCCCTTCACGAACATCCTCTAACCGTCAGATCTTCCTTACACATCACTCCTCATCTGCTGAACCTCTCTACCAATCCCTTCACTGACGTCCTCTAACCGTCAGATATTCCTTACACATCACTCCTCATCTGCTGCACCTCTCTGCCAATCCCTTCACTGGATTCCTCTAACCGTCAGATATTCCTTACACATCACTCTTCATCTGCTTTACCTCTCTACCAATATCTTCACTGATGTTCTCTAACCGTCAGATCTTCCTTACACATCACTCTCCATCTGCTTCACCTCTCTACCAATCCCTTCATTGACGTTCTCTAGCCCAGTGATTTTCAACCTTTTTTTTGCCGTGGCACACTTTTACATCCTGTGGCATACCACCATCCCAAAATCACAAATTGTAGCCTAATACAGTATATATATATATATATATATATATATATATATATATATACACACATATACATATACACACATACATACACACACACACTGTACTGTGCTGTCATGCCATGCCTCCTACAAACTATACATGACATATTGACATTCATTCACAAACAATCATAATGATCGTCTGTGAATGAATGTCAATGTCATGGATGTAAATGATGCCTGATGAGCCTGTCACATACCTCCCAATATTTCAAAATTTGAAAGAGGGACACCCCCGTGGCTGGAACAGTTCTGGAGGAGGAGCAAATCTGCGCCAGAATGCATGGGGGATTGAAGTGTAGCGGCTTGTAGAGACGGCACTAGACACGTGTTGTGGTGGGGGTTCATTCCAAGTGTGAACACAGGTCGGGGAAGCGAGCTGCCGCTGCGCTGTTACCTTCAGTCATCATCTCACTCAAAATAAAAAAATGGCCCAGAATAAAAAAACAAGCAAAATTTAAAAAATATGTCACACTGTTGTCAGTCTGCCGCGGCACACCTGAGGATCTCTCACGGCACACTAGTGTGCCAAGGCACACTGATTGAAAAACACTGCTCTAGCCTACAGATCTTCCTTACATATCACTACTCATCTGCTTTACCTCTCTACCAATTCCTTCACTGACGTCCTCTAACTGTCAGATCTTCCTTACACATCACTCCTCATCTGCTGCACCTCTCTACCAATTCCTTCACAGACGTCCTCTAACCTACAGATCTTCTTTACACATCACTCCTCATCTTATGCACCTCTGTACCAATCCAGTCAGGGACGTCATCTAACCGTCAGATCTTCCTTACACATCACTCCTCATCTGCTTTACCTCTCTACCAATCCCTTCACGGACATCCTCTAACCGTCAGATCTTCCTTACACATCATTCTTTATCTGCTGCACCTATCTACCAATCCCTTCCCTGAGGTCCTCTAACCGTCAGATCTTCCTTACACATCACTCTTCATCTGCTTTACCTCTCTACCAATTCCTTCACGGACAGCCTCTAACCGTCAGATCTTCCTTACACATCATTCTTTATCTGCTGCACCTCTCTACCAATTCCTTCACAGACGTCCTCTAACCTACAGATCTTCTTTACACATCACTCCTCATCTTATGCACCTCTGTACCAATCCAGTCAGGGACGTCATCTAACCGTCAGATCTTCCTTACACATCACTCCTCATCTGCTGCACCTCTCTACCAATCCCTTCACGGACATCCTCTAACCGTCAGATCTTCCTTACACATCATTCTTTATCTGCTGCACCTATCTACCAATCCCTTCCCTGAGGTCCTCTAACCGTCAGATCTTCCTTACACATCACTCTTCATCTGCTTTACCTCTCTACCAATCCCTTCACTGACATCCTCTAACCGTCAGATCTTCCTTACACATCATTCTTTATCTGCTGCCCCTATCTACCAATCCCTTCCCTGAGGTCCTCTAACCGTCAGATCTTCCTTACACATCACTCTTCATCTGCTTTACCTCTCTACCAATTCCTTCACGGACATCCTCTAACCGTCAGATCTTCCTTACACATCATTCTTTATCTGCTGCACCTCTCTACCAATTCCTTCACAGACGTCCTCTAACCTACAGATCTTCTTTACACATCACTCCTCATCTTATGCACCTCTGTACCAATCCAGTCAGGGACGTCATCTAACCGTCAGATCTTCCTTACACATCACTCCTCATCTGCTTTACCTCTCTACCAATCCCTTCACGGACATCCTCTAACCGTCAGATCTTCCTTACACATCATTCTTTATCTGCTGCACCTATCTACCAATCCCTTCCCTGAGGTCCTCTAACCGTCAGATCTTCCTTACACATCACTCTTCATCTGCTTTACCTCTCTACCAATCCCTTCACTGACATCCTCTAACCTACAGATCTTCCTTACACATCACTCTTCTTCTGCTGCACCTCTCTACCAATCCCTTCACTGACGTCCTCTAGCTCAGCTGTTTTGTAGATCACCTTCATGAAAGCTGATTTACAACAGTGCAAGTCTTGGCAGGGACCTCTGCCCATTTGTTCCCTATAAATGTTACCTTGCATATTATACCCATATTTATAGCACTGCAGAATATGTTGACACATTACCAATACATAATAAAAAAAGCAACGTGGATTTGATTAATAAAACAACAGTCAGTAAGACCAATTTAAATCTATTTAAATAATGGTTTTAATATTTTCCAGCTATATCAGACCATTGCTTATTTGATTATATATCATTAGATACAAGGTCTGAGGACGGGGGTAACCCCGAAAACGTTCACCTGAAGTAAAATTGGTGTTTATTATGGAGAGTGCCTTTCTTGCTTTATTTGTTATATTACTATTTAAAGTGCACCCCAGAAGCTGTGTTTCAGTAGTGAGTGTGGGATCCATTTGGAATACTGTATCATTAGATACACATAGATTATTGAAATTAAGGAGATTATTGGGAGGTGAACTATCTCCAGTTTAGTAGGTTAATCATTCATATTAGATCAACTTTTCAGTTATACTTTGTTGGAAGGAGAAACATAATGATTACCTTAATAATAACAATTTAATTAGTTTTATTTAACTAAAGAAAAATAACCATTACCTTAATAATAGCAATTTAATTAGTTTTATTTAACTAAAGAAAAATAACCATTTCCTTAATAATAGCATTTTAATTAGTTTTATGTAACTAAAACAATAACATTACATATACTGCCGCTTCCTCCCCACACTTAGGTCCTTGTGCAGATCTATTTCACTACAAAGAATCTTCTATAGAACTCCACCGCGATGCAGACCGCTCCAGATCCCACGAAGGCTGTAAACGCCACCGGATGTACTGGTGAAGCAGTGGTGTGTGACAGCCGAGGGGGTGCATGCAAGAAAGTGGCCGGTTCCCCCGCGGAACAAAAGAATAAAAAAAAGGAAACGGCTGCACAATACAGGTGATAAGTTAAAAAATAACTTTTAATGTAGGCAAATTAAAAAAAGGTACGTAGAGGCCACAGAAACAGAAGTCCTTACGCGTTTCGTGCCTACAATTGGCACTTAGTCATAGGAATACCTACTGTAGGACTGACCCTCCATTTAAAGGGGCAGTATCCAATCACAAAGTGAAAGAGAAAAGCACACACATGTGAAAACAATTAAAAACATATACATAATACAATTGTTTGAGCATGGAGTATCAAAGAGAAGGAGCGAACATAAGAAAAGGTTAATATTGAAACAATATATTTGGTCTATATAGGGAATGAAAGGTTTAGTTCCAATGACATATGTGATGGCAAAATAATGCTAATTCAGATGCGGTACTTAAACTGAGACTTTTAACTTATAACATATGTATATGCCTAACTACAATAGAAATAAGGCCAACCTTGACTCAAAGGGCCTTAGGTAATAAAACCATTAATCAAATACGGATACATAGAAATACATAGAAATGCAAACGAACCAAAAGGATCATCTATGTTACATTTAATACAAAGATACATATGTCCTCAGATAGTAAGTGTATAAACTACTGTAATTAGGATAGTAGTAAGAACCACAGGAAAGATTTATCTTTTAATCCACAAAATAGGACATATCCCATCCAAGTTAAATCCATGATTCCTGTATTCCCCTTAGTTACTATTTTTCATCATGTGCCAAAAACACATAAAGATTTGGTTTCTCCCCCCCGGTCGACCCATTATTTCCGGCATTGGCTCGCTATTTGAGCCTTTGTTGGAATGGTTTGACTCAGTTCTTCAACCTTAAGTTAAAAACCATAACAGTTATCTTAAAGACTCTACCATCTCTTGAATTCTTTATCCAACATAAGATGGGATGAAAACTATAGATGGGCTGTTGTTGATGCAACGGAATCATACTCTTGTATTCCACACTTATTGGGGATCAAAGCCTTACATTATTTTTTGGACACAGCCACTAAATATTCAGTTGAATTTAAGATGTTTTTCTGTGAAACAGTAGAGTTCCTTCTCAAGCATAATTGTTTTTATGTTTAATGAGTACTTCCTGCAAGTTTGTGGCACAGCGATGGGGGAAAATTTTGCCCCCTTGTTTGCTAATCTATTTATTGCCTGGTGGGAAGATCATTATTTATACACAACATGCAATCCATTTGCTAATCAAATTATTAAATACATGAGATATATTGACGATTTAGTGTTCATTGTTCAAGCACTTTTTAATATTCTCATTTATTTACAATATCTCAATAATAATGATCTCAATCTGAGATTCACTGGTGATCTTCAACAGTTCACTACCAATTTTTTAGATTTAACTCTTACAGGTAATGTAGAAACAGGTGAAATATTAACAGACACGTATCGCAAGCCTACAGCTGGCAATACCATTTTGCATGCAAAGTCCTGCCCCCCTCCCCATATGGTCAATCCCAAGAGGACAATTTATTTGCATGAGAAGGAACACCAATTCTGATACAAGTTTTTATACACAGTCTATAGATCTAACAGAGTAAAACAAAGGGGTTACAATGACAAATATCTTAACGACTCATTTAACAGTATAAAGAATAAAACACAGCATGAAGTCATCCACACAAAAGAAAAGAAAAATATTTTTCTAAAGACACAGTTGTATTCATTACTGAATACACTAAACAGTTTAATGATATTTGCAAGATATTGAGAAAGAATCTGTGTATTCTTAACGATGATGAACATTTAAATGGTATTTATCATAGTTGTAAATTTGTCTCCAAAAAGCCCCCTACCCTAGCAACTAGGTTGGCCCCAAGCATGATTGGTAATATAGGCTCCTCTGGGAGTGATTGGATCAGGAAAAAGGGTACATACAAATGTGGCACAAGAACCTGCATGACTTGTGAATGAGACGTTCACTAGCTTGGTGACCCAAGAAAACTTTCATGTAGATTTCTATGCTAATTGCAGGACTGAATTTGTTGTGTACCTTTTGGAATGTACCCTTTGTTTCCAACAATATTTAGGCCAAAATACCAAGGAGCTCCGATCTAGAGTCAAGGAGCACATACGAGACACAAAATACTTCAATAAGGACTCGGCAGTAGCAAGACATTTTAATTTAGTGCACATGACTCACAAATTTCACATGTCTGTAAAAGTCATTGATAAGGTCATTTCCCCAATAAGAGGCGGCAACAAATTTAAACTATTACAAAAACGTGAGCTCTATTGGATATATAAACTGAGAACCATAACCCCTTTAGGTCTCAATAGGGAATGGGGTATGTCCTATGTTGTGGATTAAAAGATAAATCTTTCCTGTGGGTTTAACTACTATCCTAATTACAGTAGTTTATACACTTACTATCTGAGGACATATGTATCTTTGTTTTTACTACTATCCTAATTACAGTAGTTTATACACTTACTATCTGAGGACATATGTATCTTTGTTTTTACTACTATCCTAATTACAGTAGTTTATACACTTACTATCTGAGGACATATGTATCTTTGTTTTTACTACTATCCTAATTACAGTAGTTTATACACTTACTATCTGAGGACATATGTATCTTTGTTTTTACTACTATCCTAATTACAGTAGTTTATACACTTATTATCTGAGGACATATGTATCTTTGTTTTTACTACTATCCTAATTACAGTAGTTTATACACTTACTATCTGAGGACATATGTATCTTTGTTTTTACTACTATCCTAATTACAGTAGTGTTATACACTTATTATCTGAGGACATATGTATCTTTGTTTTTACTACTATCCTAATTACAGTAGTTTATACACTTACTATCTGAGGACATATGTATCTTTGTTTTTACTACTATCCTAATTACAGTAGTTTATACACTTACTATCTGAGGACATATGTATCTTTGTTTTTACTACTATCCTAATTACAGTAGTTTATACACTTACTATCTGAGGACATATGTATCTTTGTTTTTACTACTATCCTAATTACAGTAGTTTATACACTTACTATCTGAGGACATATGTATCTTTGTTTTTACTACTATCCTAATTACAGTAGTGTTATACACTTATTATCTGAGGACATATGTATCTTTGTTTTTACTACTATCCTAATTACAGTAGTTTATACACTTACTATCTGAGGACATATGTATCTTTGTTTTTACTACTATCCTAATTACAGTAGTTTATACACTTACTATCTGAGGACATATGTATCTTTGTTTTTACTACTATCCTAATTACAGTAGTGTTATACACTTATTATCTGAGGACATATGTATCTTTGTTTTTACTACTATCCTAATTACAGTAGTTTATACACTTACTATCTGAGGACATATGTATCTTTGTTTTTACTACTATCCTAATTACAGTAGTTTATACACTTACTATCTGAGGACATATGTATCTTTGTTTTTACTACTATCCTAATTACAGTAGTTTATACACTTACTATCTGAGGACATATGTATCTTTGTTTTTACTACTATCCTAATTACAGTAGTTTATACACTTACTATCTGAGGACATATGTATCTTTGTTTTTACTACTATCCTAATTACAGTAGTTTATACACTTACTATCTGAGGACATATGTATCTTTGTTTTTACTACTATCCTAATTACAGTAGTTTATACACTTACTATCTGAGGACATATGTATCTTTGTTTTTACTACTATCCTAATTACAGTAGTTTATACACTTACTATCTGAGGACATATGTATCTTTGTACTAAATGTAACATAGATGATCTTTTTGGTTCGTTTGCATTTTTTTTTGATAATATTTTTATTGAGGAAATAGTAAATGCATATAAAAGACAACTTGAGGGTAACATAACAATTATTCAAGGCCTATCTGAATAGGTTTGTACATTCCTGTGAACAATCCTCAATTTTAGAAATAAAACCTGAGCATTATGTTTTAAAAATAAACTTGACATATGCATTTAAGGAATACATCAAGGAGCAATATGAAGAAGAAAAAGAAAAACAAGGATACACTCATAGACAAAAAGCATGGTAAGCAGTAGCCATAAGGCAGGGAAACAAGTTCTATTATGTATGAGTGGTATGATGAAATATGTAAGCATGAATTATTGGGTTTAAAACTTTAAACTTAACTTGTAAGTGATGCTAATCAGTCTTCCTGAGCTAGGTACGGACAATAAGATCAGCACTATGATAAAATGTAAGAGTTACTATTAAGAGAGTAGTAGGGGTTGCGGTATAAGCGAGATAAACCACGTAGGTAGTCCTCCTAATCTAGAAGGCTTATTATGTGGTGGGGAGGTGATTATTTAAGTGTGGTAGGTAGCGACATGTCATGTCCATGTATAAAGTCTCATGAGTATATGAGTTACTAGGGGGAAAGTAGAGATAAGCTGATTATCCACTGAACTGATGTTACACCCGGCACAGTGGAGCCTTAAGTTCTAAGCTCTCAGAGGCGACACGGTTTATGTAGCTCCTTTAAGACGTTGTGAGTAATTAGACCATAAATAATAGCAGTAATGCAGGGCCAGCCCGCGTTAGAAGCATATCAGAGGCTTTGAAGTAAAGCTATGCGTCACAGTATAGCGATGGCCGCAACATCTGGTTAGGAATTTTGCACACCATGGCCCCTATTTATCAAGAGCTGCTGGTGCAACGCCGCCCCCTGCAGACTGGCGGCCAATAGGCCGCCATCAGGGGGGTGTCAATCAACCCGATCGTACTCGATCGGGTTGATTTCCGGTGATGTCTGTCCGCCTGCTGTCTTTGTGACCGCTGCTTCATAACTGCTGTTTCTGGCGAGTCTGATGACTCGCCAGAAATACGGGGCATCAAGCTCCATCCGGAGCTTGATACATATGCCCCCATGTCCCACATTAAAAACACAGAATAACAACAAGATTTAACCTGAAGAACAGACGATATATTAAAAAAACAAATGCAGTATTAATAGAAGCACAACTAAGTGCGTCCACTACAATCCTTCACGATCGTGTACAGGGAGTGCAAAATTATTAGGCAAATGAGTATTTTGACCACATCATCCTCTTTATGCATGTTGTCTTACTCCAAGCTGTATAGGTTCGAAAGCCTACTACCAATTAAGCATATTAGGTGATGTGCATCTCTGTAATGAGAAGGGGTGTGGTCTAATGACATCAACACCCTATATCAGGTGTGCATAATTATTAGGCAACTTCCTTTCCTTTGGCAAAATGGGTCAAAAGAAGGACTTGACAGGCTCAGAAAAGTCAAAAATAGTGAGATATCTTGCAGAGGGATGCAGCACTCTTAAAATTGCAAAGTTTCTGAAGCATGATCATCGAACAATCAAGCATTTCATTCAAAATAGTCAACAGGGTCGCAAGAAGCGTGTGGAAAAACCAAGGCGCAAAATAACTGCCCATGAACTGAGAAAAGTTAAGCGTGCAGCTGCCAAGATGCCACTTGCCACCAGTTTGGCTATATTTCAGAGCTGCAACATCACTGGAGTGCCCAAAAGCACAAGGTGTGCAATACTCAGAGACATGGCCAAGGTAAGAAAGGCTGAAAGACGACCACCACTGAACAAGACACACAAGCTGAAACGTCAAGACTGGGCCAAGAAATATCTCAAGACTGATTTTTCTAAGGTTTTATGGACTGATGAAATGAGAGTGAGTCTTGATGGGCCAGATGGATGGGCCCGTGGCTGGATTGGTAAAGGGCAGAGAGCTCCAGTCCGACTCAGACGCCAGCAAGGTGGAGGTGGAGTACTGGTTTGGGCTGGTATCATCAAAGATGAGCTTGTGGGGCCTTTTCGGGTTGAGGATGGAGTCAAGCTCAACTCCCAGTCCTACTGCCAGTTTCTGGAAGACACCTTCTTCAAGCAGTGGTACAGGAAGAAGTCTGCATCCTTCAAGAAAAACATGATTTTCATGCAGGACAATGCTCCATCACACGCGTCCAAGTACTCCACAGAGTGGCTGGCAAGAAAGGGTATAAAAGAAGAAAATCTAATGACATGGCCTCCTTGTTCACCTGATCTGAACCCCATTGAGAACCTGTGGTCCATCATCAAATGTGAGATTTACAAGGAGGGAAAACAGTACACCTCTCTGAACAGTGTCTGGGAGGCTGTGGTTGCTGCTGCACGCAATGTTGATGGTGAACAGATCAAAACACTGACAGAATCCATGGATGGCAGGCTTTTGAGTGTCCTTGCAAAGAAAGGTGGCTATATTGGTCACTGATTTGTTTTTGTTTTGTTTTTGAATGTCAGAAATGTATATTTGTGAATGTTGAGATGTTATATTGGTTTCACTGGTAAAAATAAATAATTGAAATGGGTATATATTTGTTTTTTGTTAAGTTGCCTAATAATTATGCACAGTAATAGTCACCTGCACACACAGATACCCCCCTAAAATAGCTATAACTAAAAACAAACTAAAAACTACTTCCAAAACTATTCAGCTTCGATATTAATGAGTTTTTTTGGGTTCATTGAGAACATGGTTGTTGTTCAATAATAAAATTAATCCTCAAAAATACAACTTGCCTAATAATTCTGCACTCCCTGTATAACAGTAGAGATAGGCTTAATTATTTTAGGGATTTGTAGAACTCATCTGTATACTGTTCAGCCACATTTATATCATAAGTTCCTCCTGAGGGTCTAGGGTAGTTTAATGTAGGATCAACACATATATAGATAAAAGTTAACTTACTATATGGCCTTGTATGACTGCTCCGGCCACAAGCAGTCTGTTATGATGTGCAGAAGAATAATGGAATATCGCTATATTAAAAAAAAAACATTCCAGATATAGGTAACAGACAAGCACATATAAAAATTGGCAGGTAATAAGCTAAGTCAAGGGAAATACTACAAAACATATTTTATGCTGGGCTGTGTAATTTTAGCTGTAGGGAATTCCTTTAAAGAAAGCCCTTATTTAACTGATATCCTTCACAGTAAACCTATACATTAGTAAACATATTTTGCTAAATAGCATGTAACTAAACCAAAAATAACACAGGGTCCATATAACTTTGCAGAAAAAAAGTAAATGTACTACACTTTGTTTAACATACTTTGCTAGATAACATATCTCTCAGTAAAATACTTCTGAACTAAACCAAAAAATAACACATGGTCCATATAACTTTGCAAAAAAAAAAGTTGATGTCAAATCGAACCCGTTCCTTCATGGGCTCTAGCGGTAACAGTTGTGAAATAGGTATTGTGTGTAAAAGGCCAAGACAAGATGGAAGAGACCAGCTATATATTCATCTCTACTCGCCATCTGCAGCTCAAAAGGTATGTCTGACAGTGCAATCAGATAGGGGACATCCCAGTACTGCTGGTATACCGGTGCTCACCCATGGCCTCCTCCGGGGTACAAAGTAAAGCGGCTGCATGCCTTTCTGCAGAGTAAGTTTCAATGCCGCTCCAGGGCCACCACTTAAGCCAAGGCAATAAGACTTTTCAGGAACAAGGGCGCAGCAGGATATCTGTCTGTCTGCCGCCTTCCATCCAAGTTTGCTGAGTCGGTTTAACAATGTGGGATATCACCTCCACATCAGCTGTATACTTTACAGCGAATGTATCCGGCTTGTCGTCTCCCTCAGTGAGCAGACCGCTCCCACACCCTGACTGGGTAGGAGGTAAATAGCTATGAGTTGTTCCAGCAAAGACCCTGGTCAGGTGCATTTCCAGAAGCCTGAAGGAGGCCTCAATAAGGCCCAAAGTTGCTTACTCCAAATCCTCCACCTTCACCATTTTCCTCATCAGAGAAATCAAAACTGCTTCTGATAAGACTTCAAGGCTGCTTCAATAACACGGTTTAAGAGGCTGGGCACATATAAAGATCCACTTTTAAGTGTTATGTAATACAAGCCTAGTTATAGCTGTCTCCGGTCATCCGTTAGCTGCCCCGGCTGTCTGTATCTGCGTGGCCACTTTATGGGCTTAAACGAGGATTAGGTATGTTATGAAGCTACTCAGGCTCGGCTAGCAGGATACTTCATGATGGCGACATGCAAGGGACATCGATAAAACTATAAAAAGTATATAATAGGCTTAGTTTTTATCCCTAGTATCTAGATTGAGAGACGGAGCTCTTGTGTGTGCGTCTGGTCGCTTAGGTGGTTTTTACTACTATCCTAATTACAGTAGTTTATACACTTACTATCTGAGGACAGATGTATCGTTGTACTAAATGTAACATAGATGATCCTTTTGGTTCGTTTGCATTTCTATGTATCCTTATTTGATTAATGGTTTAATTACCCAAGGCCCTTTAAGTCAAGGTTGGCCTTATTTCTATTGTAGTTAGGGATATACATATGTTATAAGTTAAAAATCTCAGTTAAAGGGACATGAAACCCAAATTTTTTCTTTCATGATTTAGAAAGAGCATACAATTATAAACAACTTTCTAATTTACTTCTATTATATAATGTGCTTCATTCTCTTGATATTCTTTGCTGAAAAGCATATCTAGATATGCTTAGTAGCTGCTGATTGGTAGCTGCACATAGATGCCTCCTGTGATTGGTTCACTGTGTGCATCGCTATTTCTTCATTAAAGTATATCTAAAGAATGAAGCAAATTAGGTAATAGAAGTAAATTGGAATGTTTAAAATGATATTCTCTACCTTAATCATGAAAGAAAATGTTTGGGTATGGTGTCCCTTTAAGTACCGCATCTGAATTAGCATTATTTTGCCATCACATATCTCATTGGAACTAAACCTTTAATTCCCTATATAGAACAAATATATTGTTTCAATGTTAACCTTTCCTTATGTTCGCTTCCTCTCTTTGATACTCCAGGCTCAAACAATTGTATTATGTATATGTTTTTAATTGTTTTCACATGTGTGTATTTTTCTCTTTCACTTTGTGATTGGATATTGCCCCTTTAAATGGAGGGTCAGTCCTACAGAAGGCACTCCTATGACTAAGTGCCAAGTGTAGGCACGAAACGCGTAAGGACTTCTGTTTCTGTGACCTCTATGAACCTTGTTTTTATTTGCCTACATTAAAAGTTATTTTTTTAACTTATCACCTGTATTGTGCAGCCGATTCCTTTTTTTTTAAAGAATCTTCTATTCATTCAGCTTCTTAAAACTTAGTGTGGGGTTGATTCTGTGTACATAGATTTGCCGGGGAGCAATGGCGTTAAAGGGACAGTAAAGTCAAAATTAAACTTTAATAATTCAGAAAGAACATGACATTTTTAAATACAATCCAATTTACTACTTTTATCTATTTCCTGTGTTCTCTTGGTATCCATTGTTGAAAAGCATACATAGGTAGGCTCAGAAGCAATGCAGTACTGTGAGCTAGCTGCTTGTCACTGACTAAGCCAATGTGTTCAGCTAGGCCGCAGTAGAGCATTGCTCTCTTTCAACAAAGGATACCAAGAGGACGAAGCTAATTTGATAAAAGAAGTAAATCTGAAAACCCAAAAGTTTACTTTCATGATGATGTCCCCTTAAGGTCTATTTCTCAAGTCTGTACGTTTATTTTATAACATTTTTGCTGTGAAGAAGTGGCAGACACAAAATATGTGATAATATCTTCTAGATAGAAAAAGTGGCCAAATAATCTGACAGAAACCTCTGGACATGACATTGTGAATGGATTAATGCAATGAATTTCTTAAAAACAGCCATGAATATACAGCATATTGCTATATAATAAAAACTAATCTTTATTTCAGGATGAATAACCTTTAGATTATAATGTATCTCAAATAAAAAGAATTTCTCTAAAAGCATTTTATGGAAAAAAAAAAAATCTTATTTAAAGGAAAAGAAAAGTTATATTTAAACTTGCATGGTTCATAGAGCAGGTTATTTTTTTTTAAATTCACTTCTAATTCCAAATGTGCTTTGTTCTCTTGGTATCCCTTGTTGAGCTAGCTGCTGATTGACGCCTGTGCACATTTGTCTCTGGTGATTGGCTAACTAGATGTGTACAACTAGCTGCCAGTATTGCAATGCTGTTCCTTCAGCAAAGAATAACAAGAGAATGAAGCAAAATTGATAATAGAAGTAAATTGCATGTTCTATCCAAATCACAAAAGAAAAATGTGGGGTACCTTGTTCCTTTAAATGAAACAAATCTGATTTAAATACTTTAAAAAAATCAAACTTAAAAAAAAAAAAAATACATTGATTTTTATTCATCCTGCCAAAAAAAGATACAAATGTTACCTTCTGAATAAAAGTTAAAAAAAATAACAATAATAAGCTCTTCCACACTAATACAAATTAACCAAATCAATTACTCAACAAACACACAAGCAACAATATCCAGAATGCCTCTGTTCAAACCCCCTAAAAAGACATACAGTGCACACCTATGTCTATGGTCCTGTAGCACAAATGTGTTTATCCTTAATCCTGTGCATTTTGGATTACAATACTGAGAGATTAAAAAGGCAGATCATTGTTTAAATTGTTTTCAGTAAAATTTTTAGCTTGAGGTGTATTAATCCCCTTTACGCCATTAGGACATTCCATGGAATGTCCTACCATATACGGCACCCTGCTGCTTCCCCCTTTGACGTAGGCAAGGATCGGTTTGGGGGGGGGGGTGCCAAGAAGCGTAGGCAGTTCCCCATGATCCAATCCCGGCCTTGAAATCACGCGATTGCATTGGTGATCATATGATTTAATTTTTACTAATAGTTTTTCCGATGTGAACACTATTATTTTGCCACGAAAGGGTTAGCTACAAAAATAATAATGTTGGGATTGTGATTACTGGTAAAAAAAAAAAACAACTGATAATACAGTACAAAGTTCAGAAATCAGTATGTACCAAAAACAACCATAAATAAGATTGTGATTCACACATAAATGTTTCCAAAACTTACAATACCCAAGAGCAGAAAGGTATTTACACTTCTTAGTGATTAGTGTATCAAGATTTTTTTGCCTTTCTTCAAATATGACTGGGTCTCCAGAACATCTGGAGAAAAGATCAGATGAATCTGCAATGGGTTCTTCTAGAGAACTTTCTGAATAATCATATTTTTTAAGTATAAATAATAATAAGAAATCTTGGTGTGAGGCAGATAACAACTTTTTATATCTTGGGCATTTAAAATTAAATGTAAGGATGACAGAGTTTTAAACTTTCCATTCAGTGATAATGAATTAAACCATAATTAGTCAAGCAGCCTAGGAATTACATTTCCCCTTTTTACTAAATATGTGCTGCACCTGTGTTTTCCCATATGATCTGTATATATGTTATCTTGTTTATATGCTGCAATAACGCAGGTAACATAATGTATTGTGCTTCACATTACATAGCATTGCAATGATTGATGAAACAAAACCTAATTCTCTTTTACTTTCTTTTCCCTCTAACCCCAGTAGCAAGATTTAATTACCCCATGACCAGATCAATAGATCACTGCTTAGAAAATGACTCCAGAAGTTTATCCCCATCAGACATGTAGTATTCCCACCTTTTACAATTGATCTAACACTGAATACTCATTAGACAATTCACTGCCTCATACCATGTGCATTAAACTATTGACAAACTCAGCTTGTTTGTAGTACAGAACTTAATGGACAGAATACAGCATATGAATAATTTATGCTCACATAAAACAATTTTTCAGCTAGAATGTGCAAGTAAAAAAAGATGTATATAGAGGGTTACAGACCCCGGTATGTAACCTGTCTGCCTGAGCTCGCCACCAGCGATTAAAGAATTGCTTGAGGAAATTATAACTGCAGCTCGTTATTGCAGTGTCGCCCACTTCTCTTGCACACAGGGGCTGTCAATCACCCAAGTCTGATTTTATTTATCTACTTCTGAGGTTGCAGACATTTCTTACAACCACTGCTTCTTTACTTGCAGTTTCAGGAAGGCTCCAAAACTGCCCCTACAGCTTCATAAATGTGCCTTGTATATATAATATTGTTAAAAATATTGTTGTAGACACCACACTCATACAGCGCACAAGACACACACTCCTGGGCATACCTCAGTATTCTCTTCTGGGTAGGAGCTAAGTTTCAACAAAAGCGATGAAGAGGTCAGTCTGATAACAAAAGTAAATTGGAAAGTGTTTTTAAAAATGAACTCTGTGTCTGAGTACTGAAGGTTTCATTTTGACTTTCATATCAAAGCTGTGTAGGAGAGAAAATATAGCATTTTGGCGGGATAGGGGTTAAACATTTTAGTATAGTGGCGGCATTTAGTGACAGGGTATAAATAAAGTTGGGAAAAAGCCGAATAGATGCGAGATCGATGACTGCTAGTTAACAACACTCCGATGCTCATCGCCCCATACTTGGTGTGCATATTTTTGCCAGCTTTTTTCATAAATAAGGAGAGCGTATTGAGATACGCAACAGCGATGTTAGGCGAGCGTATTGATGCCGGCGAATGCAATATAGTTGACAGCTTGATACATATCCCCCAGAGGAGCCGATTTACTAATGTGCGGGCAGAAATGATCATACGCTGTAGCATGTGGCATACAAATGTCGCCATTTATCATTGCACAATAATTTCTAGTGAACTGCTTGTGCAATGCCGCCCCATGCAATCGGCCACTAGCAGGGGATGTCAATCAACCAGATCGTATACGATTGGGCTGATTGCTATCCGCCGCCTCAGAGGTGGCGGACGAGCTTACGACCGCTGCTTCTTAAAGGGACATAATACTCACATGCTAAATCACTTAAAACAGATGCAGTATAACTATAAAAAGCTGACAGGAAAAAAATTACCTGAGCATCTCTATGTAAAAATGGAAGGTAATCCTCAGCTCACCAGAGTAAGTTCTTTGTAAAAAGTTATACGTCAGCTGCTGCCCAAGGTCATGAACTCTTTTACTGTGATCTCATGAGATTTGACTTAACTCTCATGAGTTTTCACAGTAAACTTCCTTAAACTGAATAGGGAAATAACATGACTGTGCATTAAGTTCGCTCCCTTGCCTGTCCCAGCACAGACATACTGATTTGCTGCTTAAAGTCCTTTACAATGGGGTGTGACTACGTAGGACATTTTGAGGTAACATATCTATTTTTTTACATAGAGATGTTCAGGTGATATTTTCTAGTCAGCTTTTTATAGCTGTGCTACATCACTTTCAAGTGTTTCAACATTTGGGTATCATGGCCCTTTAACTTCAGGAGAGAGAGAGATCACTGCCTGCATTTAACATTGCACACAAGTGCACAGGTAATCACGTGTGGACAGGAGCTGACAATCTCCCCGGTCTCTTCCTAAGAGGTGGACAACCAGGTAGGGAAGCAGCGGTCTGATGAAGTGGAGAAAAGGACTTGATAAATCTAGCCCATAGTATGATATAAATGTAGACATGAGTTGGGCTGAAAAATTAACTAGATGCAATGATATAAATGTACTACTGCTATGCTAAGATGGGCTTGGAGCCCGGATGAAGTGGGCCCAAAGTCAGATCAAGAGGAGCTGGATTTTCGTTCTGTGAGTACAACCATTAGGGTTAGTTAGGGCTTTTTTGGGTGGGTTTTTTTTTATTTTGAAGAATAATCTTATTTTAAATTTTCTTTTTTAAGATAATTTTTTTGGTATATTTTATTACTGTGGGGGCTGGGAGGTTACTTGTATTGTAGAGGGGCATTTTGTAATTTTTTTTTTTTCCAAAAGAGCTGAATTATCTTTAGGGCAATGCCCTAAAATAGGGACTTATAAGGGCTATTGTAATTTATTTTAGTGTTAGGGTTTAGGGGTTGTTTTTTGGGTGGGTTTTTTATGGGGCATGTAGATTAGTGTTAGGTATAATGGTGCGTTTTTTATTTTGAATATTGTATTTTTTTTTCTGTAACAGTTTTGTTTTTTCCATGTATTTTAGGGGGTTTAGTTTAGTTTAGAGGGGGGGGGGGTTAGGTGATAGGTAGTGCCGTTATAGTTTGCATTGGGTTTAGGCCTTAATCACCTAACCACCCCCCAAGTTGATTAGCTGATTAGGTTAGAGCAGCTTAGGGGTTAATAGTCCATTTATCTACAATGTTTAAAATATTATGTTTTCTTATGTATGATGCATATTCTTTTAAGTATTGTATATAAATGAATATTTATTATACAATAATATATTTTTTTAAATTGTTTATTGATTAGTATTACAATTGTATTATTATATAAAAGGCATGCAGTTATGTAATACCAGAAATATAATGCAACTGTCTTTTATAAGATAAATATATATTTTAAAACTATAGTTATTTTTAAAATAATAAACACAACAAGCAAGAGTACCTAAATTTTAATGTATATATCCAATACTTAAACTAATATGCATTATACATGCATTTTATTTAAAACATTGTAGATATAAATGTAGTCTTGCCCGGCATTGATTTTCAATATTTAAAATAGTATGCATGTATGTTGCTTAGTGTTTTTAGTATTGCATATACAGTACATTAAAATGTATTTATGTTAGCTTGTTGTGTTTATTAGTTACATACATGTATACATACATACATAGTATATGTTAATATATATTTATGTTATAGTAGTCAGTAGTATTAAATTATATTTTTAAATAACAGGCATGCAGTTATGTAGAACTTTTATTATACTGTCTTTAATAACAAATAATAAACAAAACAAGCAACATTAATTACATTTTTATGTATATGCATATATTTAAATGATATTCATTCTAAATAACAATTAATGATTTTAAATATTGAATATTTATGTGTAAAGCCTTAGCTTCTACAGTTAGTTTTAGGGGTCAATGTTTAAATGACATGCATAGTCATGTACAATGCATATTGCTTAAAGCATTGTATAGATCTATAGAGTAAAAAGGTATTTTATGATGCTTTCGATTATCTTAAACATAAATATATACTTTCAAATATATATTTACGTTTGAAATAATAGCAAGCAACAATTCAATAAATCCATTTTAAAGTGAAGGTCAATTTTGATGAATTTGTGCCCGGTTTTTAATAATCCTATTAAAAACAAGGGCACTTTAATTCATCAAAATTGACATTTCACTTGTTTTCTTCAAAAACTTACCTTTTAATCATGGCAGCCGCTCCAGCACTTCCTCCGCCCGTCGCAAGCCATTTTCACGGGTCCAAAATGACTAATCCGGCTTCCTCCAATCAAGGCATTGCATCAGGCCAAGATTCCCCCGGGGGGGAAGCCGTGATTGGAGGAAGCCAGATTCATCACTTCTGACGTCTGCAGAGGCTTCCGACGGCCGTGGGAATCGATGGAGCAGCTGCCAGAATGAAAAGGTAAGTTTTTGAAGAAAAAGAGTGAAATGTCAATTTTGATGAATTAAAGTGCCCTTGTTTTTAATAGGTTTATTAAAAAACCGGGAACTAATTCATCAAAATTGACCTTCACTTTAAGATAGCTACAATACTTCCAATAATATACATTGTACATGGCAATGCATATTTTCTCAAAGAGATGTGGTAAATGCAGGAGGGCCAGTAAAACCTCTCAGGTCTAGCCAAGCTCTTGGAACTGAGCGCAGGACTTGAATTTAACCTTGGTCCAGTGCTTCTTAAAAGGGGTGCCGATCGAGCAGAGTTCAGGGGATCAAGATGCTCTTGCAGTATGTTGTTGGCTATTGAATTAGGCACCTAGGGATATCACTTGTTTGGGGGACCTACCTTCTGGGAGGAATGGGGGACACTTCAGCAAAATGCAGACGAGTGGCGATGTCGGCGATGTGGGTGGTGACGTCACGCTCTCATTGGCTTCTATGGGAGAGATATTGCCACTCGCCGGCACTGCTTGGCCACATCCATTTTCTTTGAAAATCATGACAGATCAACCTATACTCCGAAGCCAACAGGTTTTGAACATGGGGGGGGGGGGGGCTTACAGAGAACACTAGAAAATTAACATTATATTATTTAACTATCCTGCACCCCACTGGGAGTTTAATTTCTTCTGCTGGCTGTGTTTACTTAGGCTTATCAATAGCCTAGACTCCATTATAGAAACTTTCAGTATAGGTTGGGATACCACAGGCTAAAACAGCTATTTCAAATACCAAAATAAGGGTAAAGGAGCTACTTGTAAAAAATTTAATGCAATCCAGCAGCTAAATTGGATCATTGTGAAGAATTTAAAGGGGAGGCATTTTTTGGGTAAACTGTCCCTTTAACCCTTTGAGTGCTAAGCACTTTCCGACCTGGGTGCTAAGCGATTTTAATGTTTTTTTTTATTTTCTATTTTTTAAACATTTTTTTTAACTTTTTTATTATTTCTTTCAGACCCCCAAGACTTACACTGTTGGAAAGGTGAGACGATTACCTTTGTCTGAGATACAGGCTTCTAAGCAGCATGCCCCCTGCTCCTATACTTAACATTGTTGAGTATAAATAAAGTTGCACGGTGACGTCATCACGTAATTGCGCGTGACATCACCACGCAAAACGGGAAGCCCCGGCAATGCCTGTCACTATGCAGGCACGATCGCCGGGGTAGGAGCGGGTGGGAGCCCCCAGATCTCCCTCAAGGTGGGAGAGTGCTAGTAACGGCTCTGAGCCGTCATTAGCACCAGAGTGGGAAACTAAGTGACGTCTCAGAGTCGTCATTAGCACTCAAAGGGTTAAGCATGATACATAAAAAAAATCCCAACAAAGCTTAGAAACCATATTCAGTTCTTTCACTTAGCTATTACAGAATCTGATCAAATTTAAAAGCCATTTAATAATATTAAATCTTAAACAAACAATCCTATCTCCTCCCAACAGCTAAATAAAAAAAAATCAATGTGGTACACAATTCCAGTAACAGAGCTATTCTTAGCTAAATCATGTTTAGTATCTCTATACGTTTAGTAACATATTCTGAAAAGCTTTGAAGGATTCATTTAATTATCTTTTGTTAAAGCCACAGATAGGAAAACTGCATGTAAATTCAAACCATACCTGATCCTGTACCCAAGCCCTTCAGTAGGAAATCAACTATAGTTCCTAGTCTATACAATATACCTAGTGATAGGCTATATGTATCAGTAGCAAAACGGTCTCCTGTGTATAGGCACTCCCTTTATCTGAAGCATAACTCACAGTTTACAATCTAGCGCTTTTGTTCTAACCTAACCTTTGCTAGAAATAATTGTGCACGTCAGGTAGCGCACATATTACAAGTCAAAAGTAAAAAGTTTGTGCGAGAGCAAAACCTGACGCAAGCTAAACAAGGATATTGTGATATTGTGACCGCGTTAACGTATTCTCACCATAGAAGTCAATGGAGAGCACAGAAAAAAAAAACCTAACACCTATTACTCGTGCGCTAACCTGGCAGGAGTTATTCATATTTTACATTGCATTGTTCTTCGCTTACAGAACAATGTCATTTTTATTTTAGATACATATTAGTAATGCACAGCCAAAAAAAATTAGGTTTGTCCAAAATGTTCGTAAAGAATATTCAAGAAAATTGGTTTCCCCGAATATTCGTTAGCTGCACTATTCGGTAATCATTTAGTTTAAAACTAAAAGATAATTAAATTTTAGTTAAAGATTTAAATTTGTTTTTGCTAAAATAATGTAAATGTTTTAAAAAAACTACAAGTGAAATAATTGTTCTGTACCTAAATACTTAGCACCAAAGAGCACGTTAGCCCGTTCCTCTTCACTCCAGAGCCTGGCAAGCCCTACTAAAGAAAGATTAAACTCAAAATGGACTATAAAAATTCAATTTTAAACAACTTTTACCATTTACCTTCATTATCACATTGTGCACAGTTTTATATGCACACTTTCTGAGGAACCAATTCCTACTGAACATGTGCAAAAAGTTCACAGTGTATACATATACTAATCTGTGATTGGCTGATGACTGTCATATGACACAGTGGGCAAGAAAATGAAGCAATCTTTGAAATTTCTCCAAACGTACTAATAATTTCAAAAATTTAGAGCAAGTGATGTTGAAATGTCTTCATTATGCATTTGTTTTTGGTATCCTTTGTAGAAGAATTATACCTAGATAGACTCAGGAGCGTACTTGTGTCTTTAGCATTCTATGGTATTGGTCTTTGTAGCAAATGTTGTACATAAAAAGGCATGTGCACAGTCCAGAGCATAGCTGTTCTTTTTTATATTATTTTCAACAAAAGATATTATTATTATTACCATCATTAATATTAAGATACTTATAATGAGCCAATACATTTTACCAAGAGATCAAAGTAAATCTGGTAACAGATAAAAACTGTGAAGTCAAGAGAGTTACATTTTGACTGCACTGTCCCTTTAAGGAAAGAAACCCAAGCATTTAAACCGCACATAATCACTCTAGGATTATTTAAAGCTTTCACGCCTCCGATTCTTCTTTGTTACATGGTGGAATGTCAGGAGCAGAATGGGTGTACGGACTGCGTTGTGAATACTAAAGAAATGTTGTTTATCTCTTTCTGATGCAAAGAATGTGTAATTGTACCGGGAACGATTAAATGACTCATCAACTTTAAATACAAGCCTGGCGCAGAGGCCTTTTGTTAGATATGAGGCATTTATTAGGAAGATCAGCCTGATTTATAAGGAGAGGTATACCTGGCAGCCTAATGCAAGAACCTGCACCTTCTAATTTGTTACAGCGGGTAATGTTTATATATCTGACCCTAGATAACTGGGTGTAGCCCCTATAAAGGGTTAAACGCATAAGTAAAGGCCCTCTTGTTTGCTGCAAGGATCGCAATGTGCAACGTCTGCTCCAGTCTAACTCAGGGGCTGTTTTGTGCTCAGGAACTTAACTCCTTTGTAGAATTAATGACCTATTTATCTTGGTGCACTAATGCTACAACAACATGCTCTGACAAACTAGCACATTAAATACAATAGAACTGCATAACTAACAAGTGCATAATAAAGACAGTTCAATAGCACTTACTCTGAATTTTAGATGAACTGTAGGTTTTTGTTCTGACAAAGTTCAGCATTTACTTTTAAGGGACAGGCAAGTCCAAAAAAACTTCCATGATTCAAATAGGGAATGTAATTTTAAACAACTTTCCAATTTATTTTTATCACCAATTTTGCTTTGTTTTCTTGGTATTCTTAGTTGAAAACTAAACCTAGGAGGTTCATATGCTAATTTCTTAGCCCTTGAAGACCACCTCTAAATGCATTTAAATTTACAGTTTTTCACCACTAGAGGGCATTAGTTCATGTGTTTCATATAGATAACATTGAGCTCATGCACATGAATTTACAGAGAGTGAGCACTGATTGGCTAAAATGCAAGTCTGTCAAAAGAACTGAAATAAGGGGGCAGTCTGAAGAGGATAAGATACAGATAATTAAGGTAATTAGAGAGGTAAAAAGTATATTATTATAACTGTTCTGTTTATGCAAAACTGGGGAATGGGTAATTAAGGGATTATCTATCTTTTAAACAAAAAAAATTCTGTTGTTCACTGTCCCTTTAAAGGGACACTGAACCCAATTTTTTTCTTTTGTGCTTATAACTTTATCATGTGACAGCTATCAGGCAATCACCGACTCATATACATGTGCACTGTGCACTCTTGCACATGCCCAGTAGTGCTGGCGCCTCAGCAAGTGTGCTTATAACTTTATCATGTGACAGCTATCAGCCAATCACTGACTCATATACATGTGCACTGTGCACTTTTGCAGATGCTCAGTAGTGCTGGCGCCTCAGAAACTGTGCATATAAAAAGACTGTGCATTATTTAATGATGAAAGTAAATTGGAAAGTCTCTTAAAATTGCTGCTTTATATGCACCATTAAAGTTTAATTTTAGACCTTTATGCGGCTGATAATCTACCATATCAAATCTATACAATTTAGGGAGTCGTGATTTTTCTGACAGCAAGGGGTTAAACATCTGGGTGTCTGTTTCAGGGGGTTTATAGTCATTTAGTTTTTTATTCTAAATGGGCAAAGAATAACAAAATATATATGCTCTATTTCATATCCCTGGCTACTGGGTTTGTCGAGCCCTGGTAGGAAGATATATATATATATATATATATATCATATAGAAAAACTTGCATCTAAACTTTATCCAAAACTAGGTGCCCTGTACAGAAACAAACCTTGCCTCAGCCCTACAGTTAAGGAAAAGATTGTACAGCAAATGCTGATGCCTATCATGGATTACGGGGACGTAATATACGCACCTGCACCGCAAACTCACCTTAATAAACTTAATACACTATATAACTCGTTCTGCCGCTTTGTGTTACATTGTAACTACAGGACCCACCATTGTGACATGCTAAAAGAACTAAACTGTCTGACGCTGGAATCCAGACGCACCCTCCATCTTTCCTGCCTTGTGTTTTAGAGCTTTTCTGGGAAGCTCCCACCCTACATGAGCAGAATGCTCTCCCCGGCTGTTCCCACCTCCCATAACCTCTGATCCAGTACCGACATATTATTTAGTTTGCCACAATACAAAAAGAAAGCAGCTCGATCCTACTTTTCCTACAGAGCGCCACAGTTATGGACCTTCCCCTAGTCTAAACTCCTTTAAGAGATCCCTCTCTACATATCTCAAAACAGAATGTGCATGTCATGGTTGATTAAATATGTCCTACCAGTTCTATGTTAAATGTTTGCATATATTGTGTATTATTATTGTTTTTCAATGTTATTGTACCCTATTGTATCAATGCAATGTTTTGTGGACCCAGGACATACTTGAAAACGAGAGAAATCTCAATGTATCCTTCCTGGTAAAATATTTTATAAATAAATAATTATATATATTTAAGAATCCTCTTCTATGTGTTTAATCCACTACAGGGACTACAAACAATTGGCTGATCTATACCCATCCTTTTCTGTGAGTGGCCCAGAAGCAAGCTGGTTGTATGAGTTTGCCTATTTCCTTAATGCTTTATGGCAAATTAAATACCTAAAAACATAACAGGATTTAAGTTTTACCTGATAAATTAATTTATTTCATGATGGTGAGAGTCCATGACCAATAACGTGAAGAATATTAAACCCTACCCCTAACATTCCAGAGCTATGCTCCTCCCTACTCAGTATACCCTCCCACTAGCATAATTTTCCCATAAGGCAAAGAAGATAAGACAATACAAAGACAAGAAAACAAGCACGATAGTTGCCAGGAACTAGCAACAATAAAACAAATGGGCAGCATATCCTGGACTCTTGCTATAAATTAATTTATATGTTTAGCATATATTGTCCAATACCAAAACAGGTGAAGTCCACTATGTCATGCATGATACACTCATGTGGAGTAGTTGATACCTGGATCAGCTACCTAGCAGAGGTGGTATTGTGGTCTCAGCATTGACAAAGTTACTCTGAACTGTTCTGTTCTGATGCTGTGAGTTAAGGCTGGCTATAAGTGGTTGAATGTTAGTAAATTAAAACAAGGGCAGGGGCCTTGACAAGACAAAGGAAAGCTGAGTTTTAATTGCATGTCACAGAGAACTTAGTCAGAACTAGCATGGGACACAAAGCAGCTAACATCATGTTTTTGTAATTTGGCACTGTGTAACCTGTATTGATATTTTTATTAAACATAAACATATAGAAAATCTAATTCTGTCTTTGGGCTCTAATATCTGAATTCACACTCTAAAGAGACAAGGATGTAGATTCTTTGGGGTCTATTTATTGTTAATTGTGTGATTTATTGGGTTTCCAAGACACCCCTTTTATTCCAAAGTTCTTGGTGGTGGCAGCGAGTAATAACTGGGGTGGTATAAGCAGGATTTGGGGGTTAATTTGGTGTCCCTTTAAGGTCCTTTGTAGAGATAAAGGTTTTAGGGAACCAGAGGCTTAGTGCTATTAACCCCTTAATGCCCACACCCTCCCCATTGTGACGGCTGGGTAGGAAGGCTTAATCGTCACACACTAGACCAACAGAACAGGCAATACTAACTGAAGGAGGTAATTAGTCAGGCACAAAGTGATAGACCTTAGAAAATGTTTTACAAATCTGCTTCATAGAAGCTTTTTGTCAAAAGGCCAAGAAACAGCAAGTGATGTAGCAGAAAGAGCTGTGATCTAATCAGAAGGTGGCTTTCCCACCATCAGATAAGCCTTCATAAAGGCCCTAAAATCTGGTAAAGTAGTGGCTCTATATTGTAAGATAAGTGTTGAAACTTATCTTACAATATAAACTCATCTTACAATATAGAGCCAACAACTCAACAAAGAGTACTGTCTAGAACAACAATTCCTATTCCAAGTAAAGCATAGGCTTAAAAGGAGGAGATCAGGAACCCTAAAGATCAGGATACATTTTTTTAAATGGTCAATAAAGTCAAAAATAAACATTTAAGACACAAAATGCAATTATAAACAACTTTCTAATGTACATCTGTCATCTAATTTGTTTTGTTGGTATCCTTTGTGAAAGAGTAAACCTAGATAAGCTGATAAGAGTTTAGGATTTTACCGTTCCTTTATACATTTATAGGAAAACTGACTTTTCTTCCATCAAGCACCTATGTCTTGCTACACTCCGATATCATAAGCACGGCAATCTTTAATTATATTTGCAATAGAGATGCCCCACAGCCGCCACCACTTCCATTAAACAAAACTATTTATGTGAAGCGAAAAAGACTTTGTTTTGCCCACAAGTAAGATTTGTAGACTGAAAATCACTGACTTTATGCAAATAGTAGATTTTGTAATTCACTGCACTTTACTTTAGGAAATGTGTTCAAAACCAATTGCTTTCAAGTTTAATCACTTTGGTCCAGTGGACTGACACTTTATTTCATTTTATTTAATCTAGATGTACTGTTCCTAAAGACACATTTTCTATAATATTTTTTAGAAAAACGTAATATAAACATGAATATTTATAATGAAATTCTGCTGTAATATTTTAAGGGACATTTAAGCTATGCAGGGAAGTTACCCAAACTGGTTCTGCTTACTCTAGAACAAAGGGCTTGAGAAGTGGTATGATTACTTTATATAAACATATACAATGACCATATGCAGAGTAGGCAGAAACTCTGTTTATTCCAAGGCAGTTGTTTGTGACAAGAGGTCACAATTTAAGGCTGGAGGAAAGGATATTTAATTTCCAGAAATGTAAACTTTTTTCATGGTAATGTCAGGATACTAGGAGTCAGACAGAGACGTGGAATGCTAAATGAATCACACCTTTATTAAATTATAATAAAAGATATTAGAGTCCAAAAGCTAAACGACAAGCCAGAAGTCAAAGCCTGTGCTGGTAGTCAGATGAGCCAGATCAGGAGCCAAAGCGAGTAGTCAGACGAATTGAGGTTAGGAACACAAAGATCAGCAGAGTCAGGAACAAGCCAGGGATCAGGAACCAGAAGGGATGTCAAACAAGCTAGGTTATACACAGAAACAGGAACTCAAAAAGAAATCTGAGACAACGCAAGGGCAAAGGCAGACTGAACTGAGGCACTTTAAATGGTAAGTGATGACATCATAATTCTGGGACTGCAACCTGTCTCTCGCTGATGATGTTCTCCAGTATGGCCATAAGAGGGAGCCTGGGTGTAGTGAGCAGCATTACACACTGCAGCAGGTGAGGAGAGCAACAGGTGAGTAAAAATGGCAGCCAAGCAGCAAAAAACAAACAAAAGCAGGGTGAAACCCTGACAGGTAAGAGCAAATTGTGGAACACCTTGCCTAAGGAGGTAGTGAATGCCAACACCTTAGATTAATGTAAAAATGGCTTAGATATATTGAGGGATATGATTGCTTGTGTTTAATGGGTCAGATTTCTAATTGTTTTTTTAATACTTTATTTATAAACCAATTCATGATCCATCTCGTGAATCAAGAATAAAACACAATTTTGCAGGGTAATCTAACATACAGAGCCATAATAAAATACAATATTACAATAATTGTCTTGATTAATGTAAAAACAAAATGAACATTAAGAAGAAAAAAAAAACCCAGCATTTCTATTATTCAACAAGAGAACAGAAGACTCTTCAATTGAATGAGTTGATAAACCCTTTGTCTTTCTATATATAAATAGGAAGTTTTCCATATCGACTTGGAGGAGAAACTAACAAGCATACACACACTCAGACAAACAAAAAAATATATAATTTGTCTCCAATGTGGAGGGTAGTGGTCTAGCAATATTAATTGAAGAGGGTAAAGAATCTGTATTTTTGTTTCAATGGGGAGTGACATCATAACATTCTCCCATTTAGCCAGTAAAGCCTTAAGTTTATTATCTGAAAATATCAGGGGGACTTTTAAATCTACTGCTAATTGAAGTAGCATATTTTTATTAAATGCAGCAATGCTTGGTGCTCTCTTATGGTTCCAGATTTTTAAGATCATCTGTCTAGCAGTTAGAATAGCAGAGTTAATCAGCTGTTTGTTTTGCACTTTTAGAGACTAGAAAAAAGATCTGATCTATATCAAAGTTTAATTTTAGTCAGAAGGAATTAAGCCAATATAAGATTTTACCCCCAAAATGCTGGATTTTGGGACATAAGTAAAAGGCATGCAGAAGATCTGCAGTGGGAAGACTACACCTTGAGCACAAAATAATACCCCTCGTATGCCATTTGGTAATTATATTCGGTGTAAGATAGGCTCTAATGATTAATTTAATATTCAATTCTCTAAAAGAAACAGCGGGAGAATATTTGGTAATCCTGTCAAAGCTCTATCGAAAATATTCAAAATTCAAATCTTTGAAATCATTACGCCATTTAGAAAAGAGATCCATAATTTTATCTTTAGCATCCAAAGATATTATAGTTTTATATAAAAGAGAAATTGAATGTTTCCCAGAGCAATAGAGATTAATGATTGTATTAATAAAGTGTAATTTGTAAGTAAGCAAAAAAAAAATTCTCTCCAGTTCATGTTCCCGCGCCAATAAATTAAAGGGCATAACAGACTTAGTCTGCTTATCTATTAATTGTGTAATAAAATGAAGTCCTTTTTGAGACCAGACCTTATAGGCATGGGATTCAGAGCCACTTTCAAACTGTGGGTTATCCCTTATTGGAATATATTGTGAAATGTTATATTCAATGTGGAGACTCTGACAGATTTTCTTCCAGGCTAATAAGATATTTTGTATGGTGTATTTGAAAGGTATTTTTTTTTTATTTGAAGAAATTTAAAGCGTGTCTGATGTAATAAAGCCTTAAGAAAATAAGGTGCACCTAGAGCCTCTTCTACCCGATAGTTTGTGATAGAATCAGAACATGTGAGCCAATCAAAGGCTAGCTTTCTAAGAGCAATACGCGGTTTCCCTTTACCCCATATAAATTGCGAACATTTTGAATAAAATTTTTGTGTATCTTTCCGACTAAGGAATAAAGGAATGTTTTGTAGCAAAAATAAAATTTTAGGAAAGAGAATCATTTTAACAAGTGTTATTCTAACTGAAAGAGTTAATGGTAACTTGACCCAGTTTTTGAAATGGAGAGCGCATTTCTGCCAGATCGGGGAGAAATTCAGGTCATACCAATCACCAGAATTTTTGGACAGAAGAATTCCTAAATACATAATTTTCCCAACCGCTAGTCTAAAAGGATTTTGTAGTTGACAATCTTTTTTTTTTTTTTTTAGAGATCCAGAGAATTTCTGACTTGTTTAAATTAATTTTATAGCCCGAGAAGTTACTAAATTCAGAGATAATTTGGAGAATAAGTGGTATATTCCTTTTGGTATTGCTTAAATATATATAGAGTATATCATCTGCATATAAAGATAGTGCAATTTTCATATTAGGAATCAAGACCCCTTCTAATCTCTTCCTACATTGAACTTCTAAGGGTTCCAGGGCAATATTAAAAAGTAACGGCGACAGGGGACAACAATGTCTGGTTCCTTTCTCTAGCATTATGCCTGTTGAGGATAGGCCATTTACATTAAATATATGAAATCGGGTTTTGATAAATTAGTTATACTTGATAAATTCTCCTGCAAAACCAAACTTGTCTAGTGCTGTAACTAGATGATCCCAAGAGATAGAATCAAACGCCTTTTCGGCATCAATGGTCAAGAGCTCAAAGTCAGTTTGACCATTTGGAATATTTTTATTGTGGAATATTAAAAGTTCTATTAACAGCATAGTTGTCCAAATATTTTTCTGTGAAGTCCTGCCTGGCATAAAGCTGATCTGTGAGTATTATATCTTCTATAATTTTCATGAGCCTATTTGCAACAATGCTTGCTAAAATTTTGTAGTCATTATTGAGTAATGAAATTGTGCGGTAGGCATCCGTAGAATCTACCTATTTCTCTTATTTATGAATAAGGAGAACTTTGGAAGCTGTAAAATATCTCAAAGGTTTAATATTATTGGAGAAATAGCTATTAAATAAATTAACTAGTATAGAAGAAATATCCTCTTGCAGGACTTTATAAAATTCAATTGGCATTTGGTCTGGACCAGGCGCCTTGTCATTTGCAGAACTCTGAATAGCTTGTGTAACTTCCTTATTGATATTTCCTTATTGAGCATAAGCAATTGTTTAGGCAATATCCTCGGTAAATTACTTTTCTTACAGAATTTATTCTTGGCCTCCTGATTAATATTGTCCTGAGTATGTAATTTCTGAAGAAAAAAAAAGGTGAAACTGAGTCATAATATCTTTGGGTGAAGTAAATTTCCTACCATCTACTAAAATAGCTCCAATATAATTATTTTGTTCATACTTTTGACTAGGTTAGCCAAGAATTTGGCCGATTTAGGGGAATATCTATTAAACAAAGCATTATTTATAATATCCCTTTAGACTAATTGTTGATTTAAGAACGATTCTCTTTCTAATTTTGCTTTTTGGTTTTCTGTCCAATTCGCTCTGTTTGGGTTCTCTAAATATCTCACATATTTATTCTCGAGTTGGTTAGCGAGCTGAACTTCTCTACTGCCCAGAATTTTCCTTCTTTTAGACATATAGGCTTTAATGTCCCCTCTAAAAAAGGCCTTCACCATCTCCCAAAAATGTCTACTTTTGGTAAATAATCTTTGTTAAAATCTGTTAATTCCCTCCATTTATGTTGAATCCAATTTCTGAATCTAATATTCGTAAATAAGATTGAGGGGGGGGGGAAATCTTCTAGATTTTAAGTTCCCACGGGAATAGGGCCTTCATTTTCCTCTTGTATTTGTTTATACATTTTGTCCTGTATCTTAAACATTTTGTATCATCATTGTACTTTTATCTTTGTACCCATGGACAGCTCTGCAGAATTTATTTTCGCTTTATAAATAAAGAATAATAATAATAATATCTTACCCAAGGGTCGACAATTTTTTTTTAAATTTAGGAGCCAGTAAGAGCCAAACAGTGGTATTTGTATATAGATATAAAGAGAATAATCCAAAAAGTATTCCATGGGAATATAAAAATAATTGGGAAAGGTACAGTGTCCTCCACTAATACTGGCACCCTTGGTAAATATGAGAAAAGAAGGCTGTGAAAATTTGTTTTTATTGTTAACATTTTGATTTATTGTTTTTAATACACAACAATGCTCTGCTCTCATGGATATCAAACAATTCCAAACACAAAACAGGTTGCCAAACCAACCTCTTGTGTTTATTGCCAAAAAGCTCTATTTTGGTTTCATCTGACCATAGAACCCAATACCATTTGAAGTTCCAGTAGTGTCTAGCAACCTGAAGATGATTGAGTTTGTTTTTAGAGTAGTGGCTTTTTTCTTGAGACCGTTTCAAACAACTTGTGGTGATGTAGGTGCCATCGGATTGTATTTTTGGAGACTTTCTGACCCTAAGACGCAACTAACTTCTGCAATTCTCCAGCTCTGATCCTTGGAGATATTTTGGCCACTCGAACCATCTTCTTCACAGTGTGTTAAGACAAAATAGACACAAGTCCCCTTCCAGGTTGATTAATAACATAACATTTCCAGTTGACTGGAACTTCTTACATTTTTCTCTGATTGTAGAAATGAGCATTTCCAATGCTTTTGCCATTTTCTTATAGCCACTTCCTATTAGAAAAGGATGTCCTTTTAAGTGTGAGTGCTGTTTTATATAAATGGGGAGTATATGAGACCTAGCAATATTTCACTATTTTGTGTCTCTCTCATCTTACAGACATAGTGAATCAAATTGAAGCCATTTAAAACACTTTTGTACAGGTGTCCAGTTTCTTTTCAGAATTTTACTTCAAACGTTTAATTTAAATCAATACAAACAAAATCCATGGAATTACTGAGCAGCTAGACATTTGAAACAGGAAATGAATGCGAACACATTTTAATTGTTAAACTCTTTCCAATTTGTCCTAAGCCATGCAAGCCTATTTTTTAGCTTGTGCTGTGACCGCGCAGTAAGCAATCACAGCATAGACCTATAATCTAGATCAATATAGACAATTACAATAAATTAAACATAATTGGTCTGAGTTGAAAATATAAGACATATTTCCTCAAAAAATTTTTTTAAATGACAGCACATTATACTCATTACTTGCAATTAGCAGAAAAGTCATGAGACCAAGAACCTTACGATTTTGGTTTAATCATTTTATAAAAGAATAATCATCATCTTACAAAAGAATGAAACAGATTAATTATGATAATTACCTTCTGTGTCTAGAGGAAGTAATTGGAATTATTCTAAGTGGGTTTATCAAGAATAAAATAATACAGAGACCGTACAATCAGGGAGGGGTATAATTGCAAAACCTATTTTCATCCAACAGAATTGGGAGAAGCTTCCTCTTAGGAAAATAAAGAAGTGAAATGGAAAAACAAGTGACGTGTCAAAGCAGCCACTTAAAGTTAAAATCATCTATTTATGTGATAAGCGCCACAACACATCTCAGATGATTCATATATTAATTGCACTGGAGTAAAAACAGAAATGTTTTATTTCATTTAATACGTTCATCCAAATCTCATACCCTACAGGTGTCGAAAGGGTAAAAATAGCGTCATTAATCCACAATGAGGACTTATCTTTACCAAAAACAGATTCTACTGATATTTGATATTCACATACAGCAAATAAAGTACATTTTTATCTCAGATCTCTAGTAGCATTACAGTATAAAGCAAGTGCAATATGCAGCGCTGTCATTTAGCCTTATTGACTCCTTCAAATGAATCAGTGGATGGAGTTTGGCTATTGAAAAACAATTACAGCAAACAAAGTTAATGTGTTTTATATTTAGTCTTAGCTGATTTGTTATTCTAAAGCAACACAAGATGGATATCTAGGAATTACTAGGCATGTGCAGTATGAAGTTTTGGATGCCTTTGAATGCGGAAGGAGGCTGCTCATGGCTTTGGCTCTTTTTTAGAGCAGGATTTATTCATTTTAAAGTGCAACACACTAAGAGCTGGATTTGAATGAATATTAATGTGTTGCACTTTCAAATTATAAATACGGCTCTGAAAGGAGCCGAATGTCGCACCCACCTTCTTCCGCATTCAAAGGCATCCAAAACCTCCAAATGCACATGCCTAGTAATTACTGTCCCATTAAAATCATTTTCTCCCTGTGCATCAATTTATTGGAGTATGAAGAAGTATAATTTAAAAACAATACATATAAAATGCTTTAAATAAAGAGAATTGTTTTTTGGCAGCCAATGAGTGTAGGAGCAGGAACACTTTATACCTGTGGTTAAACATATCGTATAGTTTATGACCCAGATAAAAAAATGACTTTCCTAATAATTTTACAACTTTAGGATGGGTAAATTCCGCTCCACAAGACAGTTAGTACTAAACAAACAGATTCTCATCATCCAGTCTTACTTTTACTATCAGAAAAAGCTTGATGGAACAGTAAACATGCTGAAGTTTTAATGTGACTCTCTGCAGAATTCACGGAGGAGTGGATTGCAAGTAAATATGGTACTTTCCAGAACAATAAGCGTATTTAATGTTTCCATAAATCAATTCACATTGTGTAATATAAAACTACAAAACCACTTCAAAAACTTGTCTCTGCCAAAATCAAGAGCAGTTCTGCAGAAAATGTACATTTAGGTAACATACAATGATGATATTAATGTGACATTAAAGTCAATTTTTTATTTATGTTTTAAAAATTCAATCACAAAAGATCTGCATGGTAAAAACTAAAATTTATGCTTACTTGATAAATTAATTAATTTCATGGTGGTGAAATTCCACAGCCATTTCTCCTGAGATTCAACTCCTGGCCGCTAGGAGGAGGTAAAGATACCTAACATTCCACAACCTCTCAATCTGTCTCTTCTCTCTGATATTCCAGTCTAACGTATAGCCGAGAAAAGGGAAACAAGAGACAAGTAGAAAAGGACAAAGCTGGGTAAATGAGGGGCATACTAAGCTGCCACCAATTGAAAAAACAAAAGAGGGCAGGTCTCATGGACTCTCACCACCATGTAAGAAATGTATTTATTAGTAAAGCATGCATTTAGTTTGTTTCATAAGGTGATGAGAGTCCACAAGCCATTACCCCTGGGATCTAATACCAAAGCTTTGGAGTTCACAAGTAAATGGGTGGGATAAAAATTAAGTCAGGCACTTGTTTACCAGCCACTAAGACTATAGGATGTTTCTGTGAAAAATTATCCCAAGAGAAAAATTAGTAAAGTAAACCACTTTGCTGCTGTTCAATCTACATAACAAAAGCTTTTTTTTTTTTTTTTTTTTAAAGCGCTCCAAAGTGGATCTAATCTAGTAGAAAAAAACCTGTACATTTTTTTGAAGAATATTTAATGCTTCCCATAAAGCTATACTTAAAGCGATGTTAAACAGTCAGTTTCATTGTTGTAATAAAAATCACTAAGCAGTTGCTTATACTTAATATATGTATTATTCATCTATTTAAATGGATTTTACTTAGTATTTATTTTTACACCTCATTTGTGCTTCCTGTCACAGCCCTACAAGGAGGAGGAGCCTCTGCAGGAAGCTTTATCTTAGCCTGATGACATAAAACTTATAGGCTACTGAATAGAGCAGATACCAGGGACGGATGCAACAAAGCAAAACTTCCCGTAGGGGGCGCTTCCTCACCTATACTACAACAATAAAAAGATATACACCAAGACCCAAAATAAACAACCAGAACAAAAAAAAAGGAAAAAGCAAATAAAATATATATAAAGCCCAAAAAGAAAAGACCTTAGTATCCAAAAAGAAGGCAGCACTCTGTCAAAGGATGGTCGGTATCTGAAGAAGAAAAAACACGGAGGCACCACAATGGCCTAGTACCACCAAACCAAGAAATAAGCAATTTAATACAGATGGGTACTCTGAAGACCACTGTGAAGTTCCAGTCTGCACCACTTGCATCATTGGGTGCATTCTTCTTGTGAGTACTTGTGAGTACCCATCTGTATTACTGCTTATCTCTTGTTTTTTTTTTTCTTCAGAAATTACATACTCAGGACAATATTAATCAGGAGGCCAGAATAAATTCTGTGAGAAAAGTAATTTACCGAGGATATTGCCTAAACAATTGCTTATGCTCAATAAGGAAATATCAATAAGGAAATATCAATCGAGGAAGTTACACAAGCTATTCAGAGTTCTGCAAATGACAAGTCGCCTGGTCCAGACCAAATGCCAATTGAATTTTATAAAGTCCTGCAAGAGAATATTTCTTCTATACTAGTTAATTTATTTAATAGCTATTTCTCCAATAATATTAAAACTTTGAGATATTTTACAGCTTCCAAAGTTCTCCTTATTCATAAATAAGACAAATAGGTAGATTCTACGGATGCCTACCGCACAATTTCATTACTCAATAACGACTACAAAATTTTAGCAAGCATTATTGCAAATAGGCTCATGAAAATTATAGAAGATATAATACACACAGATCAGCTTTATGCCAGGCAGGACTTCACAGAAAAATATTGCAGATGAGAACAAACTTGTATTCACACTTGTAGTGAATACAAAACAACACCATATACAGAAAGAAACATGCAGGTAGATAGGAATCAATATATAAACTATACTCTAGACCAAGGAATGGGGGGGGGGGAATAGTGTGGCAAGAAAGTAAACCATTTTCCGAGAAAGCTTCTGGTAAATATTGATAGGTTGGGTTAAACAGATAGGCTTAAGTTCCAATAAACACAAATGTCTGTCTGATGCTTATAAAGTGACTTATGGAGTTTTCTTATTAAAATCCAATCCATTATAGCCACAGTTGTTAAGAGCTGGAATTAGAGAAGAATTATAATAAAAAATGAACTACTCAGTGCAGGAGATATACTGTATGAGATAATAGGTTAGTGACAGAATGCTGGCCACCCCATTCATTTCTGTGAAACTATCAAACCTTGAAGGAACTAAAGTGTCCTGCATTTGTAAGTTAGTGACTTGTTTATATGTCCAGTACTCTATGTACAACAAAAATATAGTAAAGGAGGAAGGAGGATTTCATAAATAAAAGAATGTACGGGAAACTGATGTCCTGAACCCTACCGTACCCTTAACCTTCAGCTTTGTGGTTAACGATTGGTCTAGAACTGCCCCAGTGAAAAATAAAGTTATTGTGAATCTACATATTTTTCAGGAGTTAGGTGGTGAGAGAGTAATCAGTATCATGATGGTTATCATAAAAACAGCCTTTGGTGAACTCTACAAGAGAACGATAATGGCTGAAGATCAGGTCATGTGAGTGACCATCTTGGTGTGTATAAGAATCATTGTAAATAGCCATATGAGGGAGTAAAATAGGGGGCAGTGAGGTACTTAAATCATCAAGAGTGAAGACAAAGGAGTCAGTGGAATGTTAGGTAGCTAGGCAACAAAGCGATCAAGAATGTGTGTGGTGAAACGTGGAACCCCTAACAGAAGCATGCAAAGAGGGTGAAAGAAAGTGAATCACAGAGAAAATAGAAAGTGGGGAAAGAAAAGTGAGGACAGAGTTGCTGGTCAACCCACCTCCTTGTGTGTTACCAGGCTTAGGTTATAGACAAAGAGTTACTAATGACATGTGGATAAAATCTAATAAGTATTTTCATCAAGCGTCTTGTGATCTTATTGACTGGTCATTAAATCCATGCAATAACCCATAATTCCACTGGAAAGACAGCTCTGATAAAGAAGGAAATACAGAGAATAAAAAGGGCTTTGCATTATTTCTTTGGACTTCATTCAATAGATAAATAGAACTGACGCTGCACAAAGAGCCAACATTCCCACCAGCTTGAGTGCCCACTTCTAGTCTAGATTTATGTTGTTTGGTAAATATCCTACAGACAATTTTATTGAAACCTGGCTGATTAAAAGTTTTCTTTTATGGCTGAGATTTATTCCTTTTGAATAGAAGCTTCAAGCGGTAGTTTAAACACAGCTTCTGATCTCTTCTGCCAAGCAATAAATCTCACCTCTTTGTATTTAGTCTTCAGAATGACTTAAAGTCACAAATACTTGCCAGCGCGTTTGTTCTATGAACCCAACAGTCCCCAGCAACATTCAGGTTACAACGTAAGGAGTGATGAATACTTGGCTTAAATAAGGCTGACTGTATTCATTGTTTGAAGATAAAAGTCTTTCTATCTCGGAGAAGTGCACAGCAAAGAATAATCATGGAGGCTCTTGGGTCCAAAAACAATTATGAACTTTCCATTAATGAATATGCTTAAAAAAAAAGATTTTTTTTCATTTTTTAGTTGCATTAATTATAAATCTAAAAGCCAAAATGCCCAGTAAAAAAGGTGATATATTTTACTATCAGCTAGATTTAGAGTTTTGTCGGTAACGACCCGCGTAGCTAACGCTCCTTTTTTTTCCCCTGGACCATTTAAACAACGCTGGTATTGAGAGTTCTCTAAAGGGCTGCGTTAGGCTCCAAAAAGGGAGCGTTAAGGCATATTTACCGCCACTTCAACTCTCAATACCAGCGTTGCTTACAGTAGCGGCTAGCTGGAAAAACGTGCTCGTGCACGATTCCCCCATAGGAAACAATAGGGCAGTTTGGGCTGAAAAAAACCTAACACCTGCAAAAAAGCAGCGTTCAGCTCCTAACGCAGCCCCATTGTTTCCTATGGGGAAACACTTTCTAAATCTGCACCTAACACCCTAACATGAACCCCGAGTCTAAACACCCCTAACCTTACACTTATAAACCCCTAATCTGCCGCCCCCGCTATCGCTGACACCTGCATTACACAATTAACCCTTAATCTGCCGCTCCGTACACCGCCGCAACCTACATTATCCCTATGTACCCCTAATCTGCTGCCCCTAACATCGCCGACACCTATATTATATTTATTAACCCCTAATCTGCCCCCCCCCAACGTCGCCGCTACCTACCTACACTTATTAACCCCTAATCTTCCGACCGGAGATCGCCGCTACGCTAATAAATGTATTAACCCCTAAACTGCCTCACTCCCGCCTCGCAAACGCTAGAATAAATAGTATTAACCCCTAATCTGCCCTCCCTAACATCGCCGACACCTAACTTCAAGTATTAACCCCTAATCTGCCGACCGGAGCTCGCCGCTACTCTAATAAATGTATTAACCCCTAAAGCTAAGTCTAACCCTAACACCCCCCTAAATTAAATATAATTTTAATCTAACGAAATAAATTAAATCTTATTAAATAAAGTATTCCTATTTAAAGCTAAATACTTACCTGTAAAATAAACCCTAATATAGCTACAATATAACGAATAATTATATTGTAGCTATTTTAGAATTTATATTTATTTTACAGGCAACTTTGTATTTATTTATTATTGAGATCTTCAGGGGGGTAGTGTTAGGTTTATTTAAGGGGAGTTTGGGTTAGAGTAGGGGTATGTGGGTTGTAATGTTGGGGGTGGTATTGTGTTTTTTTTACAGGCAAAAGAGACAATTTCTTTGGGGCATGCCCCGCAAAAAGCCCTTTTAAGGGCTGGTAAGGTAATAGAGCTGTTAACTTTTTTAATTTAGATTAGGGTAGGGAATTTTTTTATTTTGGGGGGCTTTGATATTTTATTAGGGGGCTTAGAATAGGTGTAATTAGCTTAAAATTCTTGTAATCTTTTTTATTTTTTGTAATTTAGTTTAGTTTATTTAATTGTAGGTACTTGTAGTTAATTGATTTAATTTATTTATTGATAGTGTAGTGTTGGGTTTAATTGTAACTTAGGTTAGGATTTATTTTACAGGTAATTTGGTAATTATTTTAACTAGGTAACTATTAAATAGTTATTAACTATTTAATAGCTATTGTACCTGGTTAAAATAAATACAAAGTTGCCTGTAAAATAAATATAAATCCTAAAATAGCTACAATATAATTATTCGTTATATTGTAGCTATATTAGGGTTTATTTTACAGGTAAGTATTTAGCTTTAAATAGGATTAATTTATTTAATAAGAGTTAATGTATTTCGTTAGAATAAAATTATATTTAACTTAGGGGGGGTGTTAGGGTTAGACTTAGCTTTAGGGGTTAATACATTTATTAGAGTAGCGGCGAGGTCCGGTCGGCAGATTAGGGGTTAGATAAGTGTAGATAGGTAGTGGCGACGTTGGGGGGGGGGCAGATTAGGGGTTAATAATAATTATGTAGGTGTCGGCGATGTTAGGGGCAGCAGATTAGGGGTTCATAGGGATAATGTAGGTGGCGGCGGTGTGCGGTCGGCAAATTAGGGGTTAAAAAATTTAATAGAGTGGCGGCGATGTGGGGGGACCTCGGTTTAGGGGTACATAGGTAGTTTATGGGTGTTAGTGTACTTTAGAGCACAGTAGTTAAGAGCTTTATAAACCGGCGTTAGCCCAGAAAGCTCTTAACTACTGACTTTTTTCTGCGGCTGGAGTTTTGTCGTTAGAATTCTAACGCTCACTTCAGACACGACTCTAAATACCGGAGTTAGGAAGATCCCATTGAAAAGATAGGATACGCAATTGACGTAAGGGGATCTGCGGTATGGAAAAGTCGCGGCTGGAAAGTGAGCGTTAGACCCTTTCCTGACTGACTCTAAATACCAGCGGGCGGCCAAAACCAGCGTTAGGAGCCCCTAACGCTGGTTTTGACGGCTAACGCAGAACTCTAAATCTAGGCGTATGGTTTTTTTTATTTATTTTTTTAGTTTATTTTAAATTAAACTTTCCAAAACTAATATTTTCTGTAAGAGCTTAGAATATATTGTAACTTTTAACAATGTTGTTTGTTGTGGGGTTTTTTTGAATGTCTCTCAGTGTGGCTTGGGTTTAAAGGGGCACTAAACCCATATTTTTTATTTAATAATTCAGATAGAGCAGCAATTTTAAGCAACTTTCTAATTTACTCCGATTATCAATTTTTCTTTGTTCTCTTGCTTTCTATATTTAAAAAGCAGGAATGTAAATCTTAGGAGCCGGCCCATTTTTGGTTCAGCACCTGGGTTGCACTTGCTGATTGGTGGCCTAAATGTAGGCACCAATATACAAGCGCTATCATGGGTGCTGAACCTAAAATGGGACGGCTCCTAAGATTTACATTCCTGCTTTTTAAATATAGAAAGCAAGAGAACAAAGAAAAATTGATAATAGGAGTACATTAGAAAGTTGCTTAAAGGGACACTCAGGTTAAATTAAATTTTCATGATTCAGATACAGCATGTAATTTTAAACAACTTTCCAATTTACTTCCATTAAAAAAAATGTGCGCAGTCTTTTATATTTACACTTTTTGAGTCACCAGCTCCTACTGAGCATGTGCAAGAATTCACAGACTATACGTATATGCATTTGTGATTGGCTGATTGCTATCACATGGTACAGGGGGAGTGGAAATATACATAACTTTAAAATTTGTTATAAAAAAATCTACTACTCATTTGAAGTTCAGAGTAAATGCTATTGCGTTGTCTTATCTTGCATTTGTTGATTATGCAAATCTACTGTGTTTACTGGTCCTTTAAAATTGCTGCTCTATCTAAATCATTAAATAAAAAATTCAGGTTTGTATCCCTTTAAGTACTGGGCATTAGCTCAGAGGGTCTAATACAGGCAGTAAGTTATTGTTAGAAGAGCTTACTATCCCTTTAAATAAACACTAACACATTCTGTTGTGTTACTTTAAAGTAACATATCACCAAGTCTGTAGACAACAAGGATAGCCACAGTCATTATGTTAGTGTAAATGACATTGTTTTGCTGTTATTATCAGTTAAAACTAATTAGGAACAGATGTGTAGCCGTGAGAACTCTGTATGGTGCATTTCTAACTGAGGATTAGAAAAGCCACAAGTTTCTGAGTTAAATTACATGAAAAAGAGACAAAATAATAATGAATTTACATTGCAACGGTGTTTTACTGCACATAACTATACATTTTATAATAAAATCTCAGGGTGTTTACCGTGTCTTTAAAGGGACCGTCTACACCTTAGACATCTCAAATCTTACCTTAGAGAAAGCTACAAATATCCTCCTGCTCTTTTTATATATAATGCAACAGTAACAGTAAAAAAGTTATTTTAAAATGTCTTTCTGGTTACTTGGAAATGGCTTCTGTGACGGATACCCGATACCGACTGGGTAGCTCCGCCAAACGGGTCCTGCTTCCTTCCTGCAGCTATGTACCTGGCAAGTGACTACAGCTTGCAGCCACACCTGATGCCCGACAGCACCAGTATTCAGGGTCCCACCCTGTGGCAGACTCCGGCTACCCAGACTTGGAAGCTCTGCCAGAGGGTCCTTCCTCTGCCTGGAACAGGCTGCTATGTAGCCTAGGAAAGTAATTTTAGCTGGAGCCCACCCAAATAACTAGACAGACTAGCATTCAGGTGAAACAAGAACTCTCTTTATTGT
This sequence comes from Bombina bombina, assembly GCF_027579735.1. Classification (NCBI taxonomy): domain Eukaryota; kingdom Metazoa; phylum Chordata; class Amphibia; order Anura; family Bombinatoridae; genus Bombina; species Bombina bombina. The sequence goes on along the minus strand of NC_069510.1, from coordinate 7,322,740 downwards.
AAAACGCACACTCCTTTTATATACACACAGCTCATCTTGATAAGACCCTGGACAATACCACAATTTTCCTGCCATTCCCGCCCCTCCAGATTAACTGGCACCTCCATAGCAGCCACATTCCCACAGAATCCCAGTGCCTAGGGGTGGTGGTTTCGGGGTGACCCCGGTGGAGCGGCGGCACTTCCAGGGTGTCATTTTAAAGCTCTTGGTCCCCAGATTTGTTACTGGGGACCAGAGTTACAGTCTGTTGAAGTTATGGGGTTTGGGATGTCCAAAACCCCGGTTCCCAAAGGAGCTCCCCTCCGATAAAGCCCAGATTGTGATGTCATCAGTGGGCGGAGCTTTACAGCCATTTCAAAGTGACCAGAAACAATAATCATTTTAAAATAACTTACTTACTGTTACTGTTGCATGATATAGAAAGGCAAAACTATGTGAGCACCAGCACAGTATGGTAAAAGTAATATTCTTTATTCAAGACCCATGTTAAAAATAGCAACGTTTCGGGGTTAACCCCTTAGTCATGCCATCTCTAAGGGGTTAACCCCGAAACATTGCTATTTATCTTGAATAAAGAATATTACTTTTACCATACTGTGCTGGTGCTCACGTAATTTTGCATACTGTTTGGGGCATTGCAATTCCCCCTATACCGAGCACTAACAGTGTATTCCCACCTTCCTTGGACTATGATATAGAAAGGGGCACAGGAGGATATTTGTGGCTTAATCTAAAGTAAGACATTCCCTTTAAGTGGGTTTTATGGATTTCACAGATGATCTTTTATGTGTATAAGAGATAAACAAATATTACTTTTCTCATAAAGGGGTCGATTTATCAAACTGCGGTGGACAGGGGCGCACATACATGCCCCTGTCCACCGCAGCTCACCTCTGACGGACTGATTTCTTCTGCCAGAACTCAGCATCGCACAGGATTGCTATTTTGTGCTTGCGTGCAATCCCGCCCCCTGCCCATGCGCGGGCAGGAGCTGTC